>NC_074672.1:44119575-44162075 GCF_029448725.1 Salvelinus fontinalis | reverse complement strand
AGAGAAGAAAGAGTAAGACAGACAGAGATGTTATTTTCTCCACACGGTGACGGCAGAGAAGAAAGAGTAAGACAGACAGAGATGGGATTTTCTCCACACAGCTTGTTAGTTTCTCACCCTTCCTTCACTAGATTCCTGAGGACAAAAAAAAGCTAATTAGAGCTGCTTGTATCAGCTCTGCTATGGTAAGCTGTCAGGGTGTGTGTGTCTTCACACGTTTGTGTGTGTCAGAGTCCCTCCCTTCTCCATGCCTACAGGGAATTGGCAGTGAGGATAGGATATAGGACATCCTAGTCAAATAAGAAACAGATAAATGAATGTCAGGAGAGGAAACATGTGTGTGAGAGAGTATAGCAGCTATAAGCAAGCACACACCTCCTCCCCCTCCACACCTCCTTCTCCTCTTCCCCCTCCACACCTCCTTCCCCTCCTCCACACCTCTTTCCCCTCCTCCCCTCCACACCTCCTTCCCCTCCTCCACACCTCTTTCCCCTCCTCCCCTCCACACCTCCTTCCCCTCCTCCACACCTCTTTCCCCTCCTCCCCTCCACACCTCTTTCCCCTCCTCCCCTCCACACCTCCTTCCCCTCCACACCTCCTTCCCCTCCACACCTCCTTCCCCTCCTCCCCTCCACACCTCTTTCCCCTCCACACCTCCTTCCCCTCCACACCTCCTTCCCCTCCACACCTCCTTCCCCTCCACACCTCTTTCCCCTCCACACCTCCTTCCCCTCCTCCCCTCCACACCTCCTCCCATCCACACCTCTTTCCCCTCCTCCCCTCCACACCTCCTCCCCTCCACACCTTTTTCCCCTCCTCCCCTCTTTCTCCTCCTCCCCATCCACACCTCCTCTTCCCCCTCCACACCTCCTTTTCCTCTTCACCCTCCACACCTCCTTCTCATCCTCCTCCCCCTCCACATCTCCTCCTCCTCCCCATCCACACCTCCCCCTCTCCTTCCCCTCCACACCTCCTTCTCCTCTTCACCCTCCACACCTCCTTCTCATCCTCCTCCCCCTCCACACCTCCTCCTCATCATTACACCCTCTTCATCACTTTTTTCTTACATCCTCATCATCATCATCCTCAGTAGTGCATTTTATCCACCTGCTAATATAATAGCCTATAACTGGATGGCACAGGAGAGAACGGGCTCATAATAATGTCTGGAACAGAGCAAATAGAATGGCATCAAACAGATGGAAATCATGTGTTTGATATATTTGATATCATTCCACTAATTCCACTCCAGTCATTACCACGAGCCAGTTCTCCCCAATTAAGGTGTCACCAACCTCCTGTGCTATGGTCAGTGTACATAGAAGACACAATGAGCTGGTTTGGGTTTACCTGGTTGGAATCTTGACCCTGAGATAGCGGTCAATCGCGATGGCCAGGAGGGCCAGGATGGAACTTTGCGTCAGTACCAGCACCGTGCACGCGACCATCAGGCAGCTGTAGAAGTGAGTTTGGAGTCCGATGCTGATAGTTATCGCCAAGGGGATGACGAGGGCTCCCACTGCGATATCCGCCAGGGCCAGAGAAACGATGAAACAGAATGTTGTGTCTCTCAACGACTTGTTAATTTTCACCGCCCAGACCACCATCACATTACCCAGGACGGAGAAGACGGCAATCACCACCTCCATGCCGATGTAGAGCGCCTGGGCTGGGGCGAGTGCTTCAGACATCCTTACAGTCTATTATATAGTCCAAATGAGAGAACTAGGTATTATTCCAACAAAAGCTAGCTTGGAAAGCCAAGCCAAAATAATAATTTGAGTAGGGTTACACTCCTATAGTGCAAATTGATTTGTGCGTTGTGCGCCCATTCAATGTCCGTTCTACAGTGGCCACATCACTTGGATTATTCAATTTTCACCATACTGACGTTCTGATACACATCCCGTTTGTGAAGCGATTTAGCATCATATGGACACCAAGAAGCAGATCTAGGAATGAATGGCTAGGCCTATTCTTTGACGGTGTAGTAGACTGGTAGTTCAGAGATTATTGTGGTGCGTTGATGCTCCTGTCCTCGTCCAAAACCCTGTTCCACCGCTTTAGCTGGATCCACCTGTGCTCGTGGAAGGGACCTTGCCGCCGAGTATTGTTTATTATTAACCCCTAGGTAATCACTCCATCATCTTCTTCTTAACCTATTTTATCCACAATTTCTCAGTTACCAGTTTTAAAAAAGCACCACTTCAAGATGAAGAAAAATCGTTCTGGAAAGTAATTAGTGGACGAAGTACGAACACTGAGCACACACTGGTTGAATCAACGTTGTTACCACGCAATGAAATTACTTTGAACCAACTTCGAATAGACGTCGAATTGACGTCTGTGCCCAGTGGGCAGAGGTTTCTTTCTCTCCATGCTGTGCAAGGCGGCAGCTCAAATCAAATGCTCAACTGCAATCCCGGTGCCCGTGCCCGTGCGCCGTGCTCTTTCCCGTTGTGCTTTGAGAGTCAAAGCAATGCGTGACCTAAAATATTATTTTCGCGCTTGTCTCTCGCTCTTCTTTGTTTTGGTCCCACACGCTCTGATTTCTCCTTCTCTTCTCCGCCGTGGCCATCCCATAGATGTCTCTCTCTCTTTGTGCCAACGGGCGAATGGCGATTGAACTCACTCTTTGATTTATATAGTAGGCTTACTCCGAGGATATCCTAGACTATTTATTTGGGATTGAATTATTCTCCCTCCCACCCCGTACTGCCCCGGTGTCAATTCGATTGTGAAAACGTTACTCACAATCAACGGTTCTCGTTGATTACTCTGTTGTGACAAGGGTGTGAGTGGTTCAAATCAAATCCCTGTGAAAGGAGACTTCGAATAGGAGACAATGGACGAGAGAAAAATAAAAGAGAGGATGTTATGCAGTAGACTGCAGTCCAACTAAAATCAATCCAATTTGATTGGTCACATACACGTGGTTAGCAGATGTTATTGCGAGTGTAGCGAAATGATTGTGCTTAATTCCCGACTGTGCAGTAATATCTAACAATTCCACAACTACCTAATACATACAAATCTAAGTAAAGGAATGGAATAAGAATATGTACATATAAATATATGGATGAGCAATGACCAAGCGGCATAGGCAAGATGCAATAGATGGTAAAGAAAATACAGTTAATACATATGAGATGAGTAACGCAAGATATGTAAACTTTATTAAAGTGGCATTATTAAAGTGACTAGTGATTTAAAGTCTGTATGTAGGCAGCAGCCTTTTTTTGTTAGTGATGGCTGTTTAACATCAGCCTTGAGATAGATGCAATTTTTCAGTCTCTATTTCCCAGCTTTGATGCACCTGTACTGACCTTGCCTTCTGGGTGGTAGCAGGGTGAACAGGCAGTGGCTCGGGTGGTTGTTGTCCTTGATGATCTTTTTGGCCCTCCTGTGACATCGGGTGCTGTAGGTGTCCTGGAGGGCAGGTAGTTTGCCCCCAGTGATGCGTTGTGCAGATTGCACTACCCTCTGGAGAGCCCTGCGGGTGTGGACAGTGCAGTTGCCGTACCAGGTGGTGATACAGGCCGACAGGATGCTCTCAATTGTGCATCTGTAAAAGTTTGTGAGGGTTTTAGGTGACACGCCACATTTCTTCAGCCTTCTGAGGTTGATGAGGCGCTGTTGCGGCTTCTTCACCACACTGTCTGTGTGGGTGGACCATTTCAGTTTGTCCGTGATGTGTACGCCGAGGCACTTAAACCTTTCCACCTTCTCCACTGCTGTCCCGTCGATGTGGATAGAGGGATGCTCCCTCTGCTGCTTCCTGAAGTTCACGATCATCTCCTTTGTTTATTGACGTTGAGTGAGAGGTTGTTTTCCTGACACCACACTCCGAGTGCCCTCAACTCCTCCCTACAGGCTGTCTCGTCATTGTTGGTCATCAAGCCAACTACTGTTGTGTCGTCTGCACACTTGTGATTGAGTTGGAGGTGTGCATGGCCACGCAGTCATGAGTGAACAGGGAGTACAGGAGGGGGCTGAGCACACACCCTTGTGGGGCCCCAGTGTTGAGGATCAGCAAAGTGGAGATGTTGTTTCCTACCTTCACCACCTGGGGGCGTCAGCCAGTGTTAGAAGTCTGTAATAATAGCGTTACTACTACTTATTGTTAGTTTTTTTCTGTTTTTTTGGATCCCGATTAACTCTTGTAGAGGCAGCAGTTACTCTTCCTGTGGTCCACTACAGTAGACTACTTTTATAATAGCTGTGTTTATATTTTATGACACTGTAAAGACTATTATATTGATTTAATGGTCTTTATTATTACAAATGCCTTTATGGATGCAATTAAATAAGCTGTGTCCATCCTTACCCTTTAGAAATGATCAATTAAATTGAATTGAATGAAACTAAGTTAATTTCCTTATATACGTGATAGTCAGAAATCAACAGTGATTTTAAAATGGGTCATTATCATTATAGACAAAATAAGCATATCCAGTGTAGGATCAATGGTCCCAGGATCAATTACTACTTAAGTAGGCCTTCTCGCCCAGGTTCGTGCTCCAAATGGCACTCTTTTCCTTAGTACACTACTTTAGGCTGTGGTCAAAAGTAGTGCACTAAATAAGGAACAGGGTGCCATTTTAGATGAATCCCCAGTTTTCTGTCTGTGTTAGAGCAGTGTCTGTGGAACACTCAGCAATGTGAGGTCTGGGCTCACCAGTGAGTGAGTGATGGCTCTTGTCCTGTCTCTGGTTCAAAGGTGGAGAGAGAGAGATAGAGAGCGAGAGAGACAAAGCGAGAGAGAGAGGGAGGGAGAGAATAATGAAAAGAGAGAGACAGAGCGAGAGAGAGAGACGGAGACAAGAGAGAGGGAGAGAGTAATGAAAAGAGAGTGAGAGAGAGCTACATTAAGAGGGAAAGAGGTCCCAGATGTTGTAGTGTGCTCTGACACTCACTTACATAACATGGACTAAACAGGAGACAGGCGGGCTGGGAGCTAGATTAGGGCAGGGAGCTAGATTAGGGCAGGGAGCTAGATTAGGGCAGGGAGCTAGATTAGTGAAGGGAGCTAGGTTAGTACACGGAGCTAGGTTAGTACAAGGTGCTAGGCTAGGGCAGGGAGCTAGATTAGTGAAGGGAGCTAGGCTAGGGCAGGGAGCTAGATTAGTGAAGGGAGCTAGATTAGGGCAGGGAGCTAGATTAGTGAAGGGAGCTAGGTTAGTACACAGAGCTAGGTTAGTACACGGTGCTAGGCTAGGGCAGGGAGCTAGATTAGTGAAGGGAGCTAGATTAGGGCAGGGAGCTAGATTAGTGAAGGGAGCTAGGTTAGTACACGGAGCTAGGTTAGTACAAGGAGCTAGGTTAGTACAAGGAGCTAGGCTAGGGCAGGGAGCTAGATTAGGGCAGGGAGCTAGATTAGTGAAGGGAGCTAGGTTAGTACACGGAGCTAGGTTAGTACAAGGTGCTAGGCTAGGGCAGGGAGCTAGATTAGTGAAGGGAGCTAGGCTAGGGCAGGGAGCTAGATTAGTGAAGGGAGCTAGGCTAGGGCAGGAAGCTAGGCTAGGGCAGGGAGCTAGGTTAGTACAAGGAGCTAGGCTAGGGCAGGGAGCTAGATTAGTGAAGGGAGCTGGGCTAGGGCAGGAAGCTAGGCTAGGGCAGGGAGCTAGGTTAGTACAAGGGGCTAGGGCAGGGAGCTAGGTTAGGTCAGGGAGCTAGGTTAGTACAAGGGGCTAGGGCAGGGAGCTAGGTTAGTACAAGGAGCTAGGCTAGGGCAGGGAGCTAGTTTAGTGAAGGGAGCTAGGCTAGGGCAGGGAGCTAGTGAAGGAGGCTAGGGCAGGGAGCTAGTGAAGGAGGCTAGGGCAGGGAGCTAGGCTAGGGCAGGGAGCTACGTCATGGTAGGGCAGATTTGCTGTAGCTGGAGGGGGTGAAAAGGATATGTGATTCTTACAGAAACAAAAATAATATAGTACTTTTTTTCTTCTTCTCCTGTTTTTTTATTTTTATCCCATTAGCTCTTGAATAGGCAGCAGCTACACTTCCTGGGGTCCACTACAGTAGACTACTTTTATAACAGCTGCATTTAGATTTTATGACACTAATAATGATATTTCCAGAATAAAATACAAAACTGTAAAGACAATTATATTGATTTAATGGTCTTGAATTACCATTACAAATGCCTTTATGGATGCAATTAAATTAACTGTGTCCATCCTTACCCTTTAGAAATGATCAATTATATTGAATCGAAGTTAATTTCCCTATATACGTGAAAGTCAGAAATCAATACTGATTTTAAAACAGGTCGTTAACAGTATAGACAAAATAAGTGTGTCCAGTGTAGAATCAATGGTCCCAGGAACAATTACTATATACATGTAGGCCTTCTCGCCCAGGTCGTGCTCCAAATGGCACCCTTTTCCTTAGTACACTACTTTAGGGCATGGTCAAAAGTAGTGCACTAAATAGGGAACAGGGTGCCATTTGGGATGAATCCCCAGTGTTCTGTCTGTGTGAGAGCAGTGTCTGTGGAACACTCAGCAATGTGAGGTCTGGGCTCACCAGTGAGTGAGTGATGGCTCTTGTCCTGTCTCTGGTTCAAAGGTGGAGAGAGAGAGATAGAGAGCGAGAAAGAGAGAGAGAAAGAGAGCGAGAGCGAAAGAGAGAGAGAAAGAGAGAGAGAAAAAGAGAGAGAGAAAGAGAGAGAGAAAAAGAGAGACAGAGAGAGAGAGAGAAAGAGAAAGAGAGAGAGAGAGAGAGAAAGAGAGAGAGCTACAGTAAGAGGTCCCAGATGGTGCATTCACTTACATAACATGGACTAGGCAGGAGACAGGCAGGCAGTGAGCTAGGTTAGGGCAGGGAGTTAGGTTAGAGCAGGGAGCTAGGTTAGGGCAGGGTGTTAGGTTAGAGCAGGGAGCTAGGTTAGGGCAGGGAGTTAGGTTAGAGCAGGGAGCTAGGCTAGGGCAGGGAGTTAGGTTAGAGCAGGGAGCTAGGCTAGGGCAGGGAGTTAGGTTAGAGCAGGGAGCTAGGTTAGGGCAGGGAGTTAGGTTAGAGCAGGGAGCTAGGTTAGGGCAGGGCGTTAGGTTAGAGCAGGGAGCTAGGTTAGGGCAGGGAGTTAGGTTAGAGCAGGGAGCTAGGCTAGGGCAGGGAGTTAGGTTAGAGCAGGGAGCTAGGTTAGAGCAAGGAGCTAGGTTAGGACAGGGAGTTAGGTTAGAGCAGGGAGCTAGGCTAGGGCAGGGAGTTAGGTTAGAGCAGGGAGCTAGGTTAGGGCAGGGCGTTAGGTTAGAGCAGGGAGCTAGGTTAGGGCAGGGAGTTAGGTTAGAGCAGGGAGCTAGGCTAGGGCAGGGAGTTAGGTTAGAGCAGGGAGCTAGGTTAGGGCAGGGCGTTAGGTTAGAACAGGGAGCTAGGCTAGGGCAGGGAGTTAGGTTAGAGCAGGGAGCTAGGTTAGGGCAGGGCGTTAGGTTAGAGCAGGGAGCTAGGCTAGGGCAGGGCGTTAGGTTAGAGCAGGGAGCTAGGTTAGGGCAGGGAGCTAGGTTAGGGCAGGGAGTTAGGTTTGGGCAGAGAGACAAGTTAGGGCAGGGAGTTAGGTTAGGGCAGGGAGCTAGGGCAAGGAGCTAGGGCAGGGAGTTAGGTTAGGGCAGGGAGCTAGCTTAGGGTAGATAGCTAGGCTAGTGGAGGGTGCTAGGCTAGGGAATGGAGCTAGGCTAGGGAAGGGAGCTAGGCTAGGGAAGGGAGCTAGGCTAGGGCAGGGAGCTAGGCTAGGGCAGATAGGTAGGCTAGTGAAGGGTGCTAGGCTAGGGAATGGAGCTAGGCTAGGGAAGGGAGCTAGGCTAGTGAAGGGTGCTAGGCTAGGGCAGGGAGCTAGGCTAGGGAATGGAGCTAGGCTAGGGAAGGGAGCTAGACTAGGGCAGGGAGCTAAGCTAGCTAGGCTAGAGCTAGGCTAGGGAAGGGAGCTAGGATAGGGAAGGGAGCTAGGCTAGGGAAGGGAGCTAGTCTAGGGCAGGGAGCTAGGGCAGGTAGCTACGCTAGGGCAGGGAGCTAGGGCAGGGAGCTGGGCTAGGGCAGGGAGCTGGGCTAGGGCAGAGAGCTAGGCTAGGGCAGGGAGCTAGGGCAGGGAGCTGGGCTAGGGCAGGGAGCTAGGGCAGGGAGCTGGGCTAGGGCAGGGAGCTAGGCTAGGGCAGGAAGCTAGGCTAAAGCAGGGAGCTGGGTTAGGGCAGGGAGCTAGGCTAGGGCAGGGAGCTAGGCTAGGGCAGGGAGCTAGGCTAGGGCAGGGCAGATGTGCTGTAGTTGGAGGAGAAGAGGATATGTGATACTTACAGAAACAAAATATGACAGGAATATCATTTTTAGTTGGCTAAAACAACTCCAACATGAGAAAACTCAGCCAACTTCAAATATGTTTTCTCAAATTGTCTCATATTTTCATCCAACTGGAAATTATTATTTGGACCTGTTTCCTAAAAAAAGGCTGTGGAACTAGTTTCAAACACAATGCTTTTAACATACAATGTTTTCAATTTACATATTTGACATACAGTGCATTTGGAAAGTATTCAAACCCCTTCCCTTTTCCACATTTTGTTACGTTACAACCTTATTCTAAAATGGATAATAACAATTTTAAAAATCCTCATCTATCTACACACAATACCCCATAACGACAAAGCGAAAACAGGTCTTTAGATATTTTTGCTAAAATTAAAAACTTATTTACATAAGTATTCAGACCCTTTGCTATGAGACTCGAAATTGAGCTCAGGTGGATGCTGTTTCCATTGATAATCCTTGAGATGTTTCTACAACCTGATTGAAGTCCACCTGTGGTAAATTCAATTGATTGGACATGATTTGGAAAGGCACACACCTGTCTATATAAGGTCCCACAGTTGACATAATAATGGCGACGGAGGAGATCGCTGCTGTTTTACGATCCCCTAACCAATAGTGCTACTGTCTGTGTTTTTTCGAGTTATTTGTAACTTATTTTGTACATAATGTTTCTGGTACCGTGTCTTATGACCGAAAAGAGCTTCTTGATATCAGGGATAGCAGCGATTACTTACCCCGTACTGGAGGAATACTTTTTCTTCAACAAGTCGGGCGGGAAGGATTTACTCCAGACACCCGACAAGGCCTTCATCCCCGTCATTCGCAGGAGAAAGAGACGGAGATATCGGGGACGAAGGTCTGGGTGCCTTGTAAGGATCCGATGGCGAGTGTGTAATCTCCCTTTACCATCTGTCCTATTAGTCAACGTACAATCAATGAAAAATAAAATTGTAAATAGTAAACTACGATCACGTATATATCCTACCAACGGGACATTAAAAACTGTAATATCTTATGTTTCACAGAGTCGTGGCTGAACGACGACATGAATAACACACAGCTGACAGGTTTTACGCTTTTTCAGCAGGATAGAACAGCGGCCACACAATGGGTTGAGGTCTTTGTATATTTGTAAACAACAGCTGGTGCATGAAATCTGAGGAAGTATCAAGGTTTTGCTCGCCTTAGATAGAGTATCTCATGATAACCTGTAGACCACACTATTAACCAAGAGAGTTTTCATCTATATTCTTCGTAGCTGTCTATTTACCACCACAGACCGATTCTGGCACTAAGACCACACTCAATGAGCTGTATAAGGCCTTAAGCAAACAGGAAAACGCTCATCCAGAGGCAGCGCTCCTAGTGGCCGGGGAATTTAGTGCAGGGAAACTTAAATCCATTTTACCTCATTTCTATCAGCATGATAAATGTGCAACCAGAGGGAAAAAACTAGACCACCTTTACTCTACACACAGAGACGCTTACAAAGCTCTCCCTCGCCCTCCATTTGACAAATCTGACCATAATTCTATCCTCCTGAGTCCAGCTTACAAGCAAAAATGAAAGCAGGAAGCACCAGTGACTCGGTCAATAAAAAAGTGGTCAGATGAAGCAGATGCTAAGCTACAGGACTGTTTTGCTAGCACAGAATGGAATATGTTCCTCAATTCTTCCGATGGCATTGATGAGTACACCACATCAGTCACTGGCTTCATCAATAAGTGCATCGATAACGTCGTCCCCACAGTGACCGAACGTACATAAACTCAGCAAAAATTATAAACGTCCTCTCACTGTCAACTGCGTTTATTTTCAGAAAACTTAACATGTGTAAATATTTGTATGAACATAACAAGATTCAACAACTGAGACATAAACTGAACAAGTTCCACAGACATGTGACTAACAGAAATGGAATAATGTGTCCCTGTACAAAGGGGGGTCAAAATTAAAAGTAACAGTCAGTATCTGGTGTGGCCACCAGCTGCATTAAGTACTGCAGTGCATCTCCTCATGGACTGCGCCAGATTTGTCAGTTCTTGCTGTGAGATGTTACCCCGCTCTTCCAGCAAGGCACCTGCAAGTTCCCAGTCATTTCTGGGAATGGCCCTAGCCCTCACCCTCCAATCCAACAGGTCCCAGATGTGCTCATTGGGAATGAGATCCGGGCTCTTCGCTGGCCATGGCAGAACACTAACATTCCTGTCTTGCAGGAAATCACGCACAGAACGAGCAGTATGGGTGGTGCCATTGTCATGCTGGAGGGTCATGTCAGAAAGGGTACCACATGAGGGAGGGGGATGTCTTCCCTGTAACGTACAGCGTTGAGATTGCCTGCAATGACAACAAGCTCAGTCCAATGACACTGTGACACACCGCCACAGCCCATGACAGATCCTCCACCTCCAAATCGATCCCGCTCCAGAGTACAGGCCTCGGTGTAACGCTCATTCCTTCGATGATAAATGCGAATCCGACCATCACCCTTGGTGAGACAAAACCGTGACTCGTCAGTGAAGAGCACTTTTTGACAGTCCTGTCTGGTTCCTGCGAGGGTGGGTTTGTGCCCATAGGCGACATTGTTGCCGGTGATGTCTGGTGAGGACCTGCCTTACAACAGGCCTACAAGCCCTCAGTCCAACCTCTCTCAGCCTATTGCAGACAGTCTAAGCACTGATGGAGGGATTGTGCATTCCTGGTGTATCTCGGGCAGTTGTTGTTGCCATCCTCTACCTGTCCCGCAGCTGTGATGTTCGGATGTACCGATCCTGTGCACATGTTGTTACACGTGATCTGCCGCTGCGAGGACGATCAGCTGTCCGTCCTGTCTCCTTGTAGAGCTGTCTTAGGCGTCTCACAGTACGGACATTGCAATTTATTTCCCTAGCCACATATGCAGTCCTCATGCCTCCTTGCAGCATGCCTAAGGCACGTTCACGCAGTTGAGCAGGGACACTGGGCATCTTTCTTTTGGTGTTTTTCAGAGTCAGTAGAAAGGCCTCTTTAGTGTCCTAAGTTTTCATAACTGTGACCTTAATTACCTACCGTCTATAAGCATTTAGTGTCTTAACGACCGTTCCACAAGTGCATGTTCATTAATTGTTTATGGTTCATTGAACAAGCATGGGAAACGGTGTTTAAACCCTTTACAATGAAGATCTGTGAAGTTATTTGAATTTTCCGAATTATCTTTGAAAGACAGGGTCCTGAAAAAGGGCTGTTTCTTTTTTTGCTGAGTTTACCTTAACCAGAAGCCATGGATTACAGGCAACATCCGCACTGAGCTAAAGGGTAGAGCTGCCGCTTTCAAGGAGCGGGACTCTAACCCAGAAGTGTATAATAAACCTGCTATGCCCTCCGACGAACCATCAAACAAGCAAAGCGTCAATATAGGATTAAGATTGAATCTTACTACACTGGATCTGACGCTCGTTGGATGTGGCAGGGCTTGCAAACTATTACAGACTACAACAACCTCTCCCTCAACGAGATAAAGACAAAGGAGATGATTGTGGACTACAGGAAAAGGAGGACCGAGCACATCCACATTAACATCGACAGGGCTGTAGTGGAGCAGGTTGAGAGCATCAAGTTCCTTGGTGTCCACATCACCAACAAACTATCATGGTCCAAACAAACCAAGACAGTCGTGAAGAGGGCATGACAAAGCCTATTCCCCCTCAGGAGACTGAAAAGATTTGGCATTGGTCCTGAGATCCTCAAAAGGTTCTACTGCTGCAACATCAAGAGCATCCTGACCGGTTGCATCACTGCCTGGTACGACAATTGCTCGGCCTCCGACCGCAAGGCACTTCAGAGCGTAGTGCGTAAGGCCCAGTACATCACTGGGGCAAAGCTGCCTGCCATCCAGGACCTCTATACCAGGCGATGTCAGAGGAAGGCCCTAAAAATGATCAAAGACCCCAGTCACCCTAGTCATAGACTGTTCTCTCTGCTACCGCACATCAAGCGGTACCGGAGTGCCAGGTCTAGGTCCAAAAGGCTTCTTTTCAGCAACTTCTACCACCAAGCCATAATACCCCTGAACAGCTAATCAAAGGGCTACCCAGACCCCTCTTTTACGCTGCTGCTACTCTCTGTTTATTATCTATGCACAATCACTTCTACCTACATGTACACATTACCTCAATTACCTCGACTAACTGGCGCCCCCGCACATTCACATTACCCCCTGCATATACAGTAGCCTCGCTATTGTTATTTTACTGCTTCTGTTTAATTATTTCTTCCTTTTATTTCCAATTTTTTGTTTATCTATTTTTTACTTTACACTTATTTTTCTTAAAAATGCATTGTTAGTTAAGGGCTTGTAAGTACGCATTTCACTGTATTCGGCACATGTGACAAATACAATCTGATTTGATGTCAGAGCAAAAACCAAGCCATGAGGTCGAAGGAATTGTCCGTAGAGATCCGAGACTGGATTGTGTCAAGGCACAGATCTGGGGAAGGGTACCAAAACATTTCTGTAGCACTGAAGGTCCCCAAGAACACAGTGGCCTCCATCATTCTTAAATGGAAGAAGTTTGGAACCACCAAGACTCTTCCTAGAGCTGGCCCACAAGCCAACCTGAGCCATCTGGGGAGAAGGGCCTTGGTCAGAGAGGTGACCAAGAACCCTATGGTCACTCTGCCTATGGTCACTCAGAGTTCCTCTGTGGAGATGGGAGAACCTTCAAAAGGACAACCATCACTGCATCACGTCTGGAGGAAACCTGGCACCATCCCTTCGGTGAAGCATGGTGGTGGCAGCTTCATGCTGTGGGGATGTTTTTCAGCGGCAGGGACTGGGAGACTAGTCAGGATTGAGGGAAAGATGAACGGAGACAATTACAGAGAGATCCTTGGTGAAAACCTTCTCCAGAGTGCTCAGGACCTCAGACTTGGGCGACAGTTCACTTTCCAACACAACAATAACCCTATGCACACAGCCAAGACAACGCAGGAGTGGCTTCGGGACAAGTCTCTGAATGTTCTTGAGTGGCCCAGCCAGAGCCCGGACTTGAACCTGATTGAACATCCTAAAAATAGCTACGCAGCAATGCTCCCCATCCAACCTGACAGAGCTTGAGAGGATCTGCAGAGAAGAATAGGAGAAACCCTCCAAATACAGGTGTGCCAAGCTTGTAGCGTCATACCCAAGAAGACTCGAGGCTGTAATCGCTGCCAAAGGTGCTTCAACAAAGTAAAGGATCTGAATTTTTACGTAAATGTGATATTTCAGATATCATTTGTTTTATACTGTCACACCCTGGCCTTTGTTATATTGATTTTCTTTATTAGTTTAGTTAGGTCAGGGTGTGACATGGGGGATGTTTGTGTTTTTTTTGTCTAGTTTAGGGTGTGTGTATTGTTTAGGGGGTTTTGTAGTATGTATGGGGTTGTGTTCAGTGTAGGTGTTTAGGAAAGTCTATGGTTACCTGGTTTGGTTCTCAATCAGAGACAGCTGTTTATTGTTGTCTCTGATTGGGAGCCATATTTAAGGCAGCCATAGGCTTTAGGTGTTTGTGGGTAATTGTCTATGTTTAAAGTTTGTAGCTTGTGTATGCACTAACGTTTGTAGCTTCACGGTCGTTTGTTGTTTTGTTTTGATTAAGTATTCGTGTTACGTCCTCGTCATCTATTAAAAGATGTACTTCTCACACGCTGCGTTTTGGTCCTCTCTTCCACGTCAAGACGGTCGTGACAGAATTACCCACCAGAATGGGACCAAGCAGCGTGTCAAGCGGCAGCAGGAACATACACAGGATTTGTGGCAATGGCAGCAGGATTTGGACTATACTACGTGGGAGGAGATCGACAGGTGGGCGATCGACCCAGGGCGAATGCCGGAGCCCGCCTGGGATTCTCTGGAACAGTGTGAGGAGGGATACCGGCGAATGGAGGTAGCACGACGACGCGGTAGGAAGCCTGTGAGTCAGCCCCAAAAAATTATTGGGGGGGGCTACAAGGGAGTGTGGCGAAGTCAGGTAGGAGACCTGCGCCAACTCCCCGAGCTTACCGTGGAGCGCGAAAGTACGGGCAGACACCGTGTTATGCGGTAGAGCGCACGGTGTCTCCTGTACGTGTGCATAGCCCGGTGCGGGTTATTCCACCTCCCAGCACTGGCAGGGCTAGATTGGGCATTGAGCCAGGTGCCATGAAGCCGGCTCAACGCGTCTGGTCTCCAGTGCGTCTCCTCGGGCCGGCATACATGGCACCAGCCTTACGCATGGTGTCCCCGGTTCGCCTACACAGCCCAGTGCGGGTTATTCCACCTCCCCGCACTGGTCGGGCTACGGGGAGCATACAACCAGGTAAGGTTGGGCAGGCTCAAGGGAGCCAGTACGCCTGCACAGTCCGGTATTTCCGGCACCACCTCCCCGCCCCAGCCCAGTACCACCAGTGCCTACACCACGCACCAGGCTTCCTGTGCGTCTCCAGAGCCCTGTTCCTCCTCCACGCACTAGCCCTGTGGTGCATGTCTCCAGCCTATTACCACCAGTGCCTACACCACGCACCAAGCCTCCTGTGCGTCTCCAGAGTCCTGTGCATCCTGTTGCTGCTCCCCGCACTAGCCCTGAGATGCGTGTCCCCAGCCCGGTACCACCAGTTCCGGCACCACGCACTAGGCCTTTATGTGCGTCTCCAGGGTCCAGTATGCCCTGTTCCTTCTCCCCGCACTAGCCTTGAGGTGCGTGTCCTCAGCCCGGTACCTCCAGTTCCGGTACCACGCACCAGGCCTACTGTGCGCCTCAGTCGACCAGAGTCTGCCGTCTGTCCCGAGCCATCAGACCTGCCCGTCTGTCCCGAGCCGTCAGAGCTGCCCGTCTGTCCCGAGCCGTCAGAGCTGCCCGTCTGTCCCGAGCTGTCAGAGCTGCCCGTCTGTCCCGAGCCGCTAGAGCCGTTCGCCAGACAGGATCAGCCAGAGCCGTCCGCCAGACAGGATCAGCCAGAGCCGTCCGCCAGACAGGATCAGCCAGAGCCGTCCGCCAGACAGGATCAGCCAGAGCCGTCCGCCAGACAGGATCTGCCAGAGCCGTCCGCCAGACAGGATCAGCCAGAGCCGTCCGCCAGCCAGGATCCGCCAGAGCCAGCCAGCCAGGATCCGCCAGAGCCGTCAGTCACCCGGGATCCGCCAGAGCCGTCAGTCAGCCGGGATCCGCCAGAGCCGTCAGTCAGCCGGGATCCGCCAGAGCCGTCAGTCAGCCGGGATCCGCCAGAGCCGTCAGTCAGCCGGGATCCGCCAGAGCCGTCAGTCAGCCGGGATCCGCCAGAGCCGTCAGTCAGCCAGGATCCGCCAGAGCCATCTGCCAGTCCGGAGCTGCCCCTCAGTCCAGAGCTGCCCCTCAGTCCGGAGCTGCCCCTCAGTCCGGAGCTGCCCCTCCGTCCAGTGGCGCCCTATGGGATGGTATTCAGTCCGGGACTCGCCGTTCCAGAGGCGCCACCAAAGCGGGTAGTGACTATGGTGGAGGGGGGTCCACGTCCCGCACCCGAGCCGCCACCATAGGAAGGCCCACCCGGACCCTCCCCTTCTGTGTCAGGTTTTGCGGCCGGAGTCCGCACCTTTGGGGGGGGGGGGGGTACTGTCACACCCTGGCCTTTGTTATATTGATTTTCTTTATTAGTTTAGTTAGGTCAGGGTGTGACATGGGATGTTTGTGTGTTTTGTCTAGTTTAGGGTGTGTGTATTGTTTAGGGGGTTTTGTAGTTGGTATGGGGTTGTGTTCAGTGTAGGTGTTTAGGAAAGTCTATGGTTGCCTGGTTTGGTTCTCAATCAGAGACATATACATTTGCTAAAAAACAGTTTTTGCTTTGTCATTATGGGTTATTGTGTATAGATTGATGAGGGGAAAAAACTATTTAATCCATTTTAGAATAAGGCTGTAACATAAGAAAATGTGGAAAAAGTCAAGGGGTCTGAATACTTTCAAAATATGATTATATAAAGCTTTTTAATTCATACAGCAATTATTACTCAACATGTCCTCACTTGGGATTTGAAGTCACAATCTTTTGGTTCACAGCATTCCCATCTTCCTGCTACGTCTCCATGTCTCTGTGAATAATTGATTTCACCTGTATTGTGTCACTTTACACTTCAAAGTAAATCTCAGCTCTTGTCAAAAGTACCCTGAAGAAAAACTATTTTATTGATCATAAGGAGTAGCATTAAAACAAAGTAATATGCCCCACCAAAATTAGACAACTATACAGAAAAACCTAAACTTCCTTAAATAAGAAAAATAAAATCAATGATGAGAGGATAGTCAGAGATGACTGATATTTGACACAGGCATGGTGGTGTAGCAGGAACATTGGAATGCTGTGAACCAAAAGTTGGAACTAAGTTTGGTCCAACATTTTTTTGGTTTTGTTCAGGTAACAATTGGACCTGAAAAGTTTAGTAAACAAAGAAAAGGCTGTGGTAACAGCTACTTAATAATAATTTGTTGAAACAACTACATTTGTGGGTGTTTATTATTATTTGAATTTATTTTTACAGTGTATGACTGCCTCATTAGTGGGGTGAGCTGAGTGGGGGAGAGGTCTGTGACTGCCTGCTTGGTTAGTGGGGGAAGTGGGAGTAGGTCTGTGACTGCCTGCTTGGTTAGTGGGGGAAGTGGGAGTAGGTCTGTGACTGCCTGCTTGGTTAGTGGGGTAAGTGGGAGTAGGTCTGTGACTGCCTGCTTGGTTAGTGGGGGAAGTGGGAGTAGGTCTGTGACTGCCTGCTTGGTTAGTGGGGGAAGTGGGAGTAGGTCTGTGACTGCCTGCTTGGTTAGTGGGGGAAGTGGGAGTAGGTCTGTGACTGCCTGCTTGGTTAGTGGGGGAAGTGGGAGTAGGTCTGTGACTGCCTGCTTGGTTAGTGGGGGAAGTGGGAGTAGGTCTGTGACTGCCTGCTTGGTTAGTGGGGGAAGTGGGAGTAGGTCTGTGACTGCCTGCTTGGTTAGTGGGGGAAGTGGGAGTAGGTCTGTGACTGCCTGCTTGGTTAGTGGGGGAAGGGGGAGTAGGTCTGTGACTGCCTGCTTGGTTAGTGGGGGAAGTAGGAGTAGGTCTGTGACTGCCTGCTTGGTTAGTGGGGGAAGTGGGAGTAGGTCTGTGACTGCCTGCCTTCCAAATCAAATTTCAGGTGAGGGGTGAGTGTTTAATGCAGTCAGGTAGGAGTGTCTGCCTGCTTTGAGGGGTGAGAGAGGGGGAGGATAGGTTAACCAATAACTACAGGAAGGGGAAGGAACCACATGCTCATCTTTATCAGACACTGATCACACCTGTCAATCATCACAATGAAGGATGTTGGTGATACTGAGCATGCGTCCCAAATTGTACCCTATTCCGAATGAAGTGCACTACTTTTTGATCAGAGCCCTATGGTCAAAGTAGTGCACTACTTTTGATCAGAGCCCTATGGTCAAAGTAGTGCACTACATTTGATCAGAGCCCTATGGTCAAAGTAGTGCACTACTTTTGATCAGAGTCCTATGGTCAAAGTAGTGCACTACGGACACTGACAAACATTTATATCAGAATCTATCATATTTGATCTCCAGCATCTGCTCAAAACCATTTGATGTGTGTGTGTGTGTGTGTGTGTGTGTGTGTGTGTGTGTGTGTGTGTGTGTGTGTGTGTGTGTGTGTGTGTGTGTGTGTGTGTGTGTGTTCTCTTTTCGTACAGACCCACCTTTCTGTACATGTAATTCTGCACTCAATGTTGCCTAAAGAACAGCATGGGATGCAATAATGGGATTGACCAGTATTTAAAATGTATTTTATTTTTTATTGTGATTTGATTGTGCACTCCTATAATGTAATGTTTGTTATTACACAAGAACATTATGTGTTGCAGTTACGTTAAACTGTGACCTGCTGTTTTAAGCTAAATATCTAATCTTGTGTTTAGTGTTTTTGGAGCCGTCGAGTAATTGCTGGTGAGGTAGAATGGTTGGTGGGGGGTTAGCTAGACAAACTCTAGCTGTCCTGGAAGTTGCCCAAAGTGCACAATCAAACCTGTGCTTTCTGTTTTTTGAGGAGGACCACACAAAATGTTGGTTTCACCATTCTCTTAAACCGCATGTCTTGTTTGTATGAACAACTCATCACATCAGTGTGCAATGGGCTCTCAGTGTTCTTCCCTCTGTGTGTCCCAAACAACCCGGACAGATCTTGCGAGCTTACATAAATTATTTACAGTCTGTTAATAAGATGCTACCAAATGGCACTACATTCCCTATTTAGTGCACTACCCTCAGGTCAAAAGCAGTGCACTATATAGGGAATAGGGTGCCATTTGGGACGCATTTCTCTTTTTCAGTTTTACTGAGTCCCAGAGCTAGAGAATAGATGAACAGAGATGCTGTGCTCAACATGGCGTAAACAGAGCTCCTAATCAAATATATATTGTGTCTGGTTCTAGGCTCCTAGGAGAGTAGAGGGAGGAATTCCATGGAGTATAGTCAGTGAAGATATCAAATACAGCCTCATACCTGACATAGCGTTCATCCCAAATGGCGCTCCATTCCCTACATAGTGAGCCCTGCTCTGGTGAAAAGGGGTGCACTATGTAGGGAATATGGTGCCATTTGGGACGCCTCCATAGTGTGTGAAGGAAATTAAGGAATCGTTTTCTGTCTAGGCACCTTGAATGACATGTAAACATTCTCTCCATACTTTCTGATTGGTTAGATAGGCTATATCTGATTGGTTAGATAGTGTAACGGCAGTCCTCCTCCTCTTCATCTGAAGAGGAGGAGTATTGAGGGAACCAAGGCGCAGCGTAGTGAAATGACATATTTTATTAACGACAACACGAACTTGACTAAACTAACAAAACAACAAAACGGTGTAGACAGACGTAGACGACGAACTTACATAAAACAAGAGGAACGCAGGAATAGGAAACATAAGCTACACAAACCGAACAAACCGTAAACAGTCCCGTATGGTGCAAACAATTACACAGACACGGAAGACAATCACCCACAACGAACACTGTGAAAACGCCTACCTAAATATGACTCTTAATTAGAGGAACCCCAAACACCTGCCTCTAATTAAGAGCCATACCAGGCAACCCAATAAACCAACACAGAAACAGAAAACATAGAATGCCCACCCAAACTCACGTCCTGACCAACTAACACATATAACAAACTAACAGAAATTGGTCAGGAACGTGACAGATAGGCTATATCTGATTGGTTAGATAGGCGGTATCTGATTGGTTAGATAGGCTATATCTGTCACTAGGGTGTGACTAGGGTGGGCATTCTAGTTTCTTTATTTCTATGTTTTGTGTTTCTATGTTTTGGCCGGGTATGGTTCTCAATCAGGGACAGCTGTCTATCGTTGTCTCTGATTGGGAATCATACTTAGGTAGCCTTTTTTCCTTTGGTGTTTGTGGGTAGTTGACATTGTTAGTGGCACTATAGCACTGTTAAGCTTCACGGTCTTGTCTTTGTTTCTTGTTTTGTTGGCGACATTTACAATAATAAACTAAAATGTACGCTCACCACGCTGCGCCTTGGTCTCCTTCCGACGACAATATCGCAGGGGCAGTGGTAATGTATCTGGTTAGACATGCTGTATCTGATTGGCTAGATAGGCTGTATCTGATTGGTTAGATAGGCTATATTCCAGAGGTAGTGGTAATGTATCTGGTTAGATAGTCTGTATCTGATTGGTTAGATAGGTGGTATCTGATTGGTTAGATAGGTGGTATCTGATTGGTTAGATAGGTGGTATCTGATTGGTTAGATAGGTGGTATCTGATTGGTTAGATAGGCTGTATCTGATTGGTTAGATAGGTGGTATCTGATTGGTTAGACAGGCTGTATCCCAGAGGTAGTAGTAATGTATCTGGTTAGATAGTCTGTATCTGATTGGTTAGATAGGTGGTATTTGATTGGTTAGATAGGTGGTATCTGATTGGTTAGACAGGCTATATCCCAGAGGTAGTAGTAATGTATCTGGTTAGATAGGTGGTATTATTATATCAAAACTAGTGCTCTATAGGAGATACGGTGCCATATGGAACATAGAAGGCTCTATAGGAGATACGGTGCCATATGGAACATAGCCATAGAAGGCTCTATAGGGGATAAGTTGCCATATGGAACATAGCCATAGAAGGCTCTATAGGAGATACGGTGCCATATGGAACATAGAAGGCTCTATAGGAGATACGGTGCCAAATAGAACATAGCCATAGAAGGCTCTATAGGGGATACGGTGCCATATGGAACATAGAAGGCTCTATAGGAGATATGGTGCCAAATAGAACATAGCCATAGAAGGCTCTATAGGAGATACGGTGCCAAATAGAACATAGCCATAGAAGGCTCTATAGGAGATACGGTGCCATATGGAACATAGCCATAGAAGGCTCTATAGGGGATAAGTTGCCATATGGAACATAGCCATAGAAGGCTCTATAGGAGATACGGTGCCATATGGAACATAGAAGGCTCTATAGGAGATACGGTGCCAAATAGAACATAGCCATAGAAGGCTCTATAGGGGATACGGTGCCATATGGAACATAGAAGGCTCTATAGGAGATATGGTGCCAAATAGAACATAGCCATAGAAGGCTCTATAGGAGATACGGTGCCAAATAGAACATAGCCATAGAAGGTCATCAAAAAGAAAGGAGGACCAAGGCACTCTACATATAATTAATTAAAATGCCTTTATTAGTATGGCATGTTCAATAGAAACAAAGTTGTTTAAAAACCGACGCGTTTCGGCTGCATGGCCTTCGTCAGGGAGTACAGAAAAAGGAGAATACAATGTCCTCTTTTGAAAGGCTTTTCCAATTAGCCCTAATTAGAAGAGGGAGTGGTTACCAAATTGGACACACCTAGTAAGCAATAATATACACATGAAAAGGTGAAATAATGTAGCTATGTTATCATGAGCATACAACTCCAAGCTAGAAGCATCAGAACACCCAGAGAGGCAGTTCCAACCCTAACCATGACTGGGAGAAGTGTCCAGAACAAGAAAGCAATATATTCCACAGTACACTAGACCACAGCAAAACATGAACAGTCCAAACATAGCTGAGGGCAATTGAGCAAAATGTCCACTAGATGACAGCAAATGGACCCATCACGACCCTACAGGAAGGGTGAGAAATCCATATCTTCATTTAAACCAGGGTACTTAGTGGCCTGTAGTTTGTAAATCCATATCTTCATTTAAACCAGGGTACTTAGTGGCCTGTAGTTTGTAAATCCATGTCTTCATTTAAACCAGGGTACTTAGTGGCCTGTAGTTTGTAAATCCATATCTTCATTTAAACCAGGGTACTTAGTGGCCTGTAGTTTGTAAATCCATATCTTCATTTAAACCAGGGTACTTAGTGGCCTGTAGTTTGTAAATCCATGTCTTCATTTAAACCAGGGTACTTAGTGGCCTGTAGTTTGTAAATCCATATCTTCATTTAAACCAGGGTACTTAGTGGCCTGTAGTTTGTAAATCCATATCTTCATTTAAACCAGGGTACTTAGTGGCCTGTAGTTTGTAAATCCATATCTTCATTTAAACCAGGGTACTTAGTGGCCTGTAGTTTGTAAATCCATATCTTCATTTAAACCAGGGTACTTAGTGGCCTGTAGTTTGTAAATCCATGTCTTCATTTAAACCAGGGTACTTAGTGGCCTGTAGTTTGTAAATCCATGTCTTCATTTAAACCAGGGTACTTAGTGGCCTGTAGTTTGTAAATCCAAAAACTTTCCCTTTGGTTTAACTGTTTAAGACGGTCCCCTTTTCTAATAGAGGCCGGAATATGATCAATACCCATAGCTTGTAGGGAGGCAGGGTTGCCATGGTGTAAGGACTTGTAGTGCCTTGCCATGGGCTAGTCTTCATTGCCTACCCGTATGGCGTACTTGTGTTCCGCCAAGCGATCTTGAAGGCGTCTCTTTGTCCGTCCAATGTAGAACACCTTGCACTGTGGACATTCTAATCTAGAGATGACATGAGTGGTTTTGCAGTTAATAAAATGCTTGAGGTAATACTCCATTTTAGAAGCTGTGTCAACAAAATACTTTTTCTGTGCAATATTACTGCAATGGTTGCACTGGTTACATTTAAAAGAGCCCTTGGGTTTGTAGTCAAGCCAAGTTTTTTGAGAGTCACCCGGAAGATAACTGTGGACTAATTTGTCATTTAGGGTAGGACATCTCTTAAAGCTTATGACTGGTGGTTCAGGAAAGACTTGGCGTAGTAGCGTATCACTTTGGATGATTCCACAATTATTTTTAATGATTCTTTTAATGTTCTCTGCTTCAGTGCTGTATTTTGTAACAAAATACACTCTCTCTGATGTATCACGAGGCACTCCTCTTCGTAACAAGTTCTCTCTGTCAAGTAATCCAGCCCTTATACCTGCATTTTTCAGGACCTGAACGCTGTAGCCCCGATCCAAAAAGCGATATAGCCATAGAAGGCTCTATAGGAGATAAGGTGCCATATTTTTTTATATTTTTTTATTTCACCTTTATTTAACCAGGTAGGCAAATTGAGAACACGTTCTCATTTACAATTGCGACCTGGCCAAGATAAAGCAAAGTAGTTCGACACATACAACAACACATAGTTACACATGGAGTAAAACAAACATACAGTCAATAATACAGTGAAAAATAAGTCTATATACAATATGAGCAAGTGAGGTGAGATAAGGGAGGTGAAGGCAAACAAAATATATATATAAATAAATAAAAATATAAAAAGGCCATGGTGGTGAAGTAAATACAATATAGCAAGTAAAAAAACACTGGAATGGTTGGTTTGCAGTGGAAGAAGGTGCAAAGTAGAGATAGAAATAATGGGGTGCAAAGGAGCAAAATAAATAAATACAGTAGGTAAAGAGGTAGTTGTTTGGGCTAAATTATAGATGGGCTATGTACAGGTGCAGTAATCTATGAGCTGCTCTGACAGCTGGTGCTTAAAGCTAGTGAGGGAGATAAGTGTTTCCAGTTTCAGAGATTTTTGTAGTTCGTTCCAGTCATTGGCAGCAGAGAACTGGAAGGAGAGGCGGCCAAAGGAAGAATTGGTTTTGGGGGTGACCAGAGAGATATACCTGCTGGAGCGCGTGCTACGGGTGGGCGTTGCTATGGTGACCAGCGAGCTGAGATAAGGGGGGACTTTACCTAGCAGGGTCTTGTAGATGACCTGGAGCCAGTGGGTTTGGCGACGAGTGTGAAGCGAGGGCCAGCCAACGAGAGCGTACAGGTCGCAGTGGTGGGTAGTATATGGGGCTTTGGTGACAAAACGGATGGCACTGTGATAGACTGCATCCAATTTATTGAGTAGGGTTTTGGAGGCTATTTTGTAAATGACATCACCGAAGTCGAGGATTGGTAGGATGGTCAGTTTTACAAGGGTATGTTTGGCAGCATGAGTGAAGGATGCTTTGTTGCGGAATAGGAAGCCGATTCTAGATTTAACTTTGGATTGGAGATGCTTGATGTGAGTCTGGAAGGAGAGTTTACAGTCTAACCAGACACCTAGGTATTTGTAGTTGTCCACATATTCTAAGTCAGAGCCGTCCAAAGTAGTGATGTTGGACAGGCGGGCAGGTGCAGGCAGCGATCGGTTGAAGAGCATGCATTTAGTTTTACTTGTATTTAAGAGCAATTGGAGGCCATGGAAGGAGAGTTGTATGTCATTGAAGCTCGCCTGGAGGGTTGTTAACACAGTGTCAAAAGAAGGGCCAGAAGTATACAGAATAGTGTCGTCTGCGTAGAGGTGGATCAGAGACTCACCAGCAGCAAGAGCGACATCATTGATGTATACAGAGAAGAGAGTCGGTCCAAGAATTGAACCCTGTGGCACCCCCATAGAGACTGCCAGAGGTCCAGACAACAGACCCTCCGATTTGACACACTGAACTCGATATGGAACATAGAAGGCTCTATAGGAGATAAGGAGCCATATGGAACATAGCCATAGAATGCTCTATAGGAGATACGGTGCCATATGGAACATAGCCATAGAATGCTCTATAGGAGATACGGTGCCATATGGAACA
Source organism: Salvelinus fontinalis (assembly GCF_029448725.1). NCBI lineage: Eukaryota > Metazoa > Chordata > Actinopteri > Salmoniformes > Salmonidae > Salvelinus > Salvelinus fontinalis. The sequence continues at coordinate 44,137,747 of NC_074672.1, read as the reverse complement.
TAGCCATAGAAGGCTCTATAGGGGATACGGTGCCATATGGAACATAGCCATAGAAGGTTCTATAAGAGATACGGTGCCATATGGAACATAGCCATAGAAGGCTCTATAGGAGATAAGGTGCCATATGGAACATAGCCATAGAAGGCTCTATAGGAGATACGGTGCCATATGGAACATAGCAATAGAAGGCTCTATAAGAGATACGGTGCCATATGGAACATAGCCATAGAAGGCTCTATAGGAGATAAGGTGCCATATGGAACATAGAAGGCTCTATAGGAGATACGGTGCCAAATAGAACATAGCCATAGAAGGCTCTATAGGGGATACGGTGCCATATGGAACATAGAAGGCTCTATAGGAGATACGGTGCCATATGGAACATAGCCATAGAAGGCTCTATAGGGGATACGGTGCCATATGGAACATAGCAATAGAAGGCTCTATAGGGGATACGGTGCCATATGGAACATAGCCATAGAAGGCTCTATAGGAGATACGGTGCCATATGGAACATAGCCATAGAAGGTTCTATAAGAGATACGGTGCCATATGGAACATAGCCATAGAAGGCTCTATAGGAGATACGGTGCCATATGGAACATAGCCATAGAAGGCTCTATAAGAGATACGGTGCAATATGGAACATAGCCATAGAAGGCTCTATAGGAGATACGGTGCCATATGGAACATAGCGATAGATGGCTCTATAGGAGATACGGTGCCATATGGAACATAGCCATAGAAGGCTCTATAGGGGATACGGTGCCATATGGAACATAGCCATAGAAGGCGCTATAGGGGATACGGTGCCAAATAGAACATAGCCGTAGAAGGCTCTATAGGAGATACGGTGCCATATGGAACATAGCCATAGACGGCTCTATAGGAGATACGGTGCCATATGGAACATAGCCATAGAAGGCTCTATAGGGGATACGGTGCCATATGGAACATAGCCATAGGCTCTATAGGGGATAAGGTGCCATATGGAACATAGCCATAGGCTCTATAGGGGATAAGGTGCCATATGGTACATAGCCATAGAAGGCTCTATAGGGGATAAGGTGCCATATGGAACATAGCGATAGAAGGCTCTATAGGGGATATGGTGCCAAATAGAACATAGCCATTGAAGGCGCTATAGGGGATACGGTGCCATATGGAACATAGCCATAGGCTCTATAGGGGATACGGTGCCATATGGAACATAGCAATAGAAGGCTCTATAGGGGATACGGTGCCATATGGAACATAACTATAGAAGGCTCTATAGGGGATACGGTGCCATATGGAACATAGCCATAGAAGGCTCTATAGGAGATAAGGTGCCATATGGAACATAGCCATAGAATGCTCTATAGGAGATACGGTGCCATATGGAACATAGCCATAGAATGCTCTATAGGAGATACGGTGCCATATGGAACATAGCCATAGAAGGCTCTATAGGGGATACGGTGCCATATGGAACATAGCCATAGAAGGCTCTATAGGAGATAAGGTGCCATATGGAACATAGCCATAGAAGGCTCTATAGGAGATACGGTGCCATATGGAACATAGCAATAGAAGGCTCTATAGGGGATACGGTGCCATATGGAACATAACTATAGAAGGCTCTATAGGGGAAATGGTGCCATATGGAACATAGCCATAGAAGGCTCTATAGGAGATACTGTGCCATATGGAACATAGCCATAGAAGGTTCTATAAGAGATACGGTGCCATATGGAACATAGCCATAGAAGGCTCTATAGGAGATACGGTGCCATATGGAACATAGCCATAGAAGGCTCTATAAGAGATACGGTGCAATATGGAACATAGCCATAGAAGGCTCTATAGGAGATACGGTGCCATATGGAACATAGCGATAGATGGCTCTATAGGAGATACGGTGCCATATGGAACATAGCCATAGAAGGCTCTATAGGGGATACGGTGCCATATGGAACATAGCCATAGAAGGCGCTATAGGGGATACGGTGCCAAATAGAACATGCCGTAGAAGGCTCTATAGGAGATACGGTGCCATATGGAACATAGCCATAGACGGCTCTATAGGAGATACGGTGCCATATGGAACATAGCCATAGAAGGCTCTATAGGGGATAAGGTGCCATATGGAACATAGCCATAGGCTCTATAGGGGATAAGGTGCCATATGGTACATAGCCATAGAAGGCTCTATAGGGGATAAGGTGCCATATGGAACATAGCGATAGAAGGCTCTATAGGGGATATGGTGCCAAATAGAACATAGCCATTGAAGGCGCTATAGGGGATACCGTGCCATATGGAACATAGCCATAGGCTCTATAGGGGATACGGTGCCATATGGAACATAGCCATAGGCTCTATAGGGGATAAGGTGCCATATGGTACATAGCCATAGAAGGCTCTATAGGGGATAAGGTGCCATATGGAACATAGCGATAGAAGGCTCTATAGGGGATATGGTGCCAAATAGAACATAGCCATTGAAGGCGCTATAGGGGATACGGTGCCATATGGAACATAGCCATAGAAGGCTCTATAGGAGATACGGTGCCATATGGAACATAGCCATAGAAGGCTCTATAGGGGATAAGGTGCCAAATGGTACATAGCAATAGAAGGCTCTATAGAAGATACGGTGCCATATGGAACATAGCCATAGAAGGCTCTATAGGGGATAAGGTGCCATATGGTACATAGCCATAGAAGGCTCTATAGGAGATACGGTGCCATATGGAACATAGCCATAGAAGGCTCTATAGGGGATACGGTGCCAAATAGAACATAGCCATTGAAGGCGCTATAGGGGATACGGTGCCATATGGAACATAGCCATAGGCTCTATAGGGGATAAGGTGCCATATGGTACATAGCCAAAAAAGGCTCTTTAGGGGATAAGGTGCCATATGGTACATAGCCGTAAAGTAAAGTACACAATAAGGACAAATGGCAACAGAAATAATGTAGTTATTAGTAATAATTTAATATTAACAGCATTTAATATCAACAGCTAATTTTCCAGAGGGAAGGGAAAAACCAAAAACCACTCTACGTTCCTGTAAAACAACTCCGGTCTCGATGAACAGCTGAGGTCTCGATGAACATCTGAGGTCTCGATGAACAGCTCAGGTCTCGATGAACAGCTGAGGTCTCGATGAACAGCTGAGGTCTCGATGAACAGCTGAGGTCTCGATGAACAGCTGAGGTCTCGATGAACAGCTGAGGTCTCGATGAACAGCTGAGGTCTCGATGAACAGCTGAGGTCTCGATGAACAGCTGAGGTCTCGATGAACAGCTGAGGTCTCGATGAACAGCTGAGGTCTCGATGAACAGCTCAGGTCTCGATGAACAGCTGAGGTCTCGATGAACAGCTGAGGTCTCGATGAACAGCTGAGGTCTCGATGAACAGCTGAGGTCTCGATGAACAGCTGAGGTATCGATGAACAGCTGAGGTCTCGATGAACAGCTGAGGTCTCGATGAACAGCTGAGGTCTCGATGAACAGCTGAGGTCTCGATGAACAGCTCAGGTCTCGATGAACAGCTGAGGTCTCGATGAACAGCTGAGCGGTAGAATCAGGTGTGGTAGCACTGGGCTTGAATAAAATATGCCTGCATAACCCTGTGGCTGGTCAATAGCAATTTTGGTAACACCTGATGCAAACACGGTGACAAATGATAAACTGCTGAGAAACACATATAAATACAAGTCACTAGACAAGTACAAAAAGATGTAAGAATACATATTTACTAATCTTACATTAGATAGGTGCTCTAAATCCTTCAGCTACAAATGTTCTTAGCAAGGATGTACACAGTTGTCCAATTTCAGTAAAATAGCACACATTACCACAGTGATGAAAAAGTACCCAATTGTCCTACTCGAGTAATAGTGAAAGTCACCCAGTAAAATACTACTTGAGTAAATGTCTAAAAGTATTTGGTTTTAAATATTACTTAAGTATTAAAAGTAAATGTAATTGTTACGGCTATCATCATATTCTTCCTCCTCCTCGGACGAGGAGAGGCGAGACGGATCGGACCAATACGCAGAGTGGTTAGTGTTCATAATGATTTATTAAAACGAAACTGAATTACAAAACAAATAAACGAAGTGCATAAACCGATACAGTACCGTGTGGTGCAACAAACACAGACACGGAAACAAACACCCACAAAACACACGTGAAACCCAGGCTGCCTAAGTATGATTCTCAATCAGGGACAACGATTGACAGCTGTCTCTGACTGAGAATCATACCTGGCCGAACACAAACATCCCAACATAGAAAATCAAACATAGACAAACCCACCCAACTCACGCCCTGACCAACTAAATAAATACAAGAAAAAGGAAAACAGGTCAGGAACGTGACAGTAATCGCTTAAATATACTGAAGTATCAAAAGAAAGTGGTAAAAAATCATTTCAAATTCCTTATATTAAGCAAACCAGACAGCACGATTTTCTTGTTTTAAACCTTTACGGACAGCCAGGGGCACACTTCAACACTCAGACATCATTTAACAAACTAAGCATTTGTGTCTGCCATATCAGAGGCAGTAGGAATGACCAGGGATGTTCTCTTGATAAGTGCGTGAATTAGACAATTTTACTGTCCTGCTAAGTATTCAAATGTAACTATTACTTTTGGGTGTCAGGGAAAATGTATGGAGTAAAAAGTTCATTATTTTCTTTATGAATGTAGTGGAGTAAAAGTAAAAGTTGTCCAAAATATAAATAGTAAAGTACAGATACCCCCCCAAAAAATAATTAGGTAGTACTTTAAAATGTATTTTTACTTAAGTACTTTACACTACTGCATTCCCACATTTAGTATACATTTTAAAACAGATGGGAGTACTCAGATTTGGAACAGAACATAGATAAGTCCTACTGATGGTGTGCGATGTACTGTGTGCATCAGTGGCGATCGGTGCCGTTTTAGATGAGGGAGGACGATTAAAAAAAAAAATATATGACTATGGCCTTTTTTCTATTACAGCATATTGGATGACTGTCATTCATTTTATATTCACCCAACACAATGTAACATTGATAGGTTTAGGCTACTACATGATACTCAAATTTTCCCTCTACCCATAATGATGTTGACACAACGTAGACTATGAATGAAAGTTTACAACGTAGGTGATCAGGTCGAGATAAATTAGAGTAATCAAGGTGACAGACAGTGACACATTCAATACCGCCTTGCCTGCATCTAGCTGATCTAGGTTGCATTCATTACTTCAACAGTTTTAAACAAGTTTCTATAGGACAAATCAGGTACGTTAATCCTGTTTCGTTCCGTTTGCTTCTGTTTAAGAAACATTTTTCAACTGAATCGGAGGAATGAATACATCCGTGATCACACGCAAATACAGAATTAGCAGCCACATATAAACCGCATGATCACTTGTATATATAATTCCATCTGGTAACTACAATCTCTCCTCCTCCTCACCTTTTCCCTTTACTTGTGGACTTAAGTACCAGGCGAAAAAACCTTCCAAGCATAGCTACAAGGACTAACGCGTTAGTAACCCAATCATGCAGTACAGTGTTCAGCAGGCAGTCTAGCAGTTACACCGGCGGGCCCTGGTGGCAATAAATGAATAATGTAAATAGTCGTGTGGCCAGTTGATTAATTGTTCAGCAGTCTGATGGCTTGGGGGTAGAAGCTGTTAAGGGGTCTGTTGGTCATAGACTTGGTGCTCCGGTACTTGCTAAAGTAGCATCCCTCTCTGTTTGAACCTAGTGTTTGAGTAGGCTAAACTCGCTAGCTGAATTTTGCTAGTTAAGTAAGTGAAAATAAAACATCTCTTTCTCGCTTCTCCTTAATTTTGGAAGAAATTAATTTGTTCAAAACTGTTCAACTATTGTCCTTCTCTCTCTTTGAATCAACTACTCACTACATTTTATGCGCTGCAGTGCTAATGTAACCTGTGCTGTAACCTGTGCTGTACTGCACCGCTGTAACTCTGCGTTGTGTGTGGTTGATTGAGACTATAGACGTGGACTTTGGAGATCAGATAGTTTTAATCCAGCAGAATTCACTCTCTGCATCCTGCATCCAAAAGAAAAGAAAACATTTGTAGAGCACATACGTTCTGTGAATCGTCGCCTCTTTCTCTCATAGTGCATCAAAATTATTTTTGAAAACAAAAATTAGTACAGCCTCTCCTTATTATACATAACATATTTTACATCGATAAAACCACATACCTGCGTCCAAAAGAAAATAAAACATTTGTAGAGCACATATGTTCTGCGAATCGTCTACAACAGGTGCACAATACAAGGGACTGGGATCATTTGAGGAGCTAGCCATCGTTCACACATGCTAATGCCTTAGCTAGCTATTAACCACATGTTGAATTCAGAATGTTGATATCATCCTAAAAAGTACAATTACAAGTGCATCTTAACAATACCATCCACTTATGAGTAACCTCTAAATATACAACATTATTCATGAACAAAACACTGTGTATGACTTTGTGCTTAAAAAAATTGAACTTTTCTGAAAACACAGACAAAGCGTGCCTACCTCTCATAGTGCATCAAAATGATTTGAGCACGAGCACGCAGGGCATAACGTAAGTACATCCCTACTCCCAGGATGCAAGCATGCATAATAACAAATCAACATGACATATTAATATATGAACCTGGTGAAATTCACACAGTACTTTAACAACTGTTACACTAACTAGCTGTAGCTTATGCTTTTTAGTAATATATTTATTCTCTGAAACTTTGATTGGGTAGACAACATGTCAGTTCATGCTGCAACAGCTCTGATAGGTTGGAGGACATCCTCCGGAAGTTATCATAATTACTGTGTAAGTATATGGAAGGGGGTGAGAACCAAGAGCCTGCTAGATTTTGTATAGAAGTTAATGTAACAAGAGGAGGACGGAAGCTAGCTGTCCTCCGGAGGGTTTGGTTTGAGGGTTTGGCCGGTAGGGATATCCTTGTCTCATCGCGCATTAGCGACTCCTGTGGCGGACTGGGCGCAGTGCGCGCTAACCAGGTCGCCAGGTGCACGGTGTTTCCTCCAACACATTGGTGCGGCTGGCTTCCGGGTTGGATGCGCGCTGTGTTAAGAAGCAGTGCGGCTTGGTTGGGTTGGGTTTCGGAGGACGCATGGCTTTCGACCTTTGTCTCTTCCGAGCCCGTACGGTAGTTGTAGCGATGAGACAAGATAGTAACTACAAACAATTGGATACCACGACATTGGGAAGAAAAGGGGGTAAAAATTCTAGCAAAAAGATAATAATAATATTGGAATCGATACGGACACCTTCAACTGTCTAGCAACAGGGTTTCTTAAGCTATGTTTTGGGACGCAAAGTAGGCCTTAGCATGTGAGTGGCAGTGTTGGCAAATCCTCACCAACCCATATCTCTGTCTAGCAAAATCACATCACAAAAGAGATGTCATTTACTAATATTGGAATCGATACGGACACCTTCAACTGTCCAGCAACAGGGTTTCTTAAGCTATGTTTTGGGACGCAAAGTAGGCCTAAGCATGTTTAGAACTACAAATGAACTTTCTTCTGTCGATTCTTGTTTTTTTTCTGAATACTCACTAAATATAGCAACAAAGTCGCTAAGTTGGCAACAGTGGTGAGAGGTGGGTAGCGAGATATCAGTAAACATTTGTAATCAAATACTATTTCTTCTTAATTATGGTCATTCGAGGACAGTACATTTTTCATTTGGGTCTCGAGATGAATAAACTCAAGAACCTCTGACATGGATTCTTAAACTATGGTTTGGGACCAAAAACAGTTATTAACATGTGATAGGTGGATCGCGAGATATGAGTAAACATTCAGAATCATACACTATTTTTTCAGAATTTTGGTTGTTCGAGGACACTACATTTCTCATTTGGCTGTCGAACTTAAAAATGGTAAAAACATCTGAAACAGCAGATGAATCAGTTTGTGTAAGTAATTAACCTACAATGTGCTGGGGGACTTTGTCAAATGGCAGAGTTGCTGAGTTTCTTAGCTTACAAAGTAAGTCTTAACTAGTTCAAAAAAATGTCTTCCGAAATGACATTGCAGTGCCGTGACCCGGATTCGAACCGGGGTTGCTGCGACCACAACGCAGAGTACTTACCATTATACGATCACGGCTGGCTACAAGAGCTGGCTTTCTAGAACCTACTTAGGCTGTGAAAGTGATGTGCCCAAGCTGGCTAAACTCTTTTCATTTTGGTCTCGATAATGAACAAACCGTCGAGCTTTAGACAGTCGGTACGTTTTAACTCATTCAAAAAGAACCCTTTTCCCGTGACATTGGAATATCTCAATTTCACCCTCCTCACGTCTTCTCTAATTCTCTAAACCCATTGGTGAGAAAACCTACTGCCCTCCACTACCAATGTGTACAATGAAATGCTTGAAAAGGTACTGCTGAGATTTGTACTCAGGATCTCCTGTTTACTAGACAGGCACTTTAACCAATTAAGCCACAGCACCCATAAATTCAATCTCTTTTGCAGATGTGAACACCCAAACCTATTTGATCAAACCAGTCTCATTCATTTAACCCATATCTCTGTCTAGCAAAATCACATCACAAAAGAGATGTCATTTACTAATATTGGAATCGATACGGACACCTTCAACTGTCTAGCAACAGGGTTTCTTAAGCTATGTTTTGGGACGCAAAGTAGGCCTAAGCATGTTTAGAACTACAAATGAACTTTCTTCTGTCGATTCTTGTTTTTTTTTCTGAATACTCACTAAATATAGCGACAAAGTCGCAAAGTTGGCAACAGTGGTGAGAGGTGGGTAGCGAGATATCAGTAAACATTTGTAATCACATACTATTTCTTCTTAATTATGGTCATTCGAGGACAGTACATTATTCATTTGGGTCTCGACATGAATAAACTCAAGAACCTCTGATATGGATTCTTAAACTATGGTTTGGGACCAAAAACGGTTATTAACATGTGATAGATAGGTGGATCGCGAGATATGAGTAAACATTCAGAATCATACACTATTTTTTCAGAATTTTGGTTGTTCGAGGACACTACATTTCTCATTTGGCTGTCGAGCTTAAAAATGGTAAAAACATCTGAAACAGCAGATGAATCAGTTCGTGTAAGTAATTAACCTACAATGTGCTGGGGGACTTTGTCAAATGGCAGAGTTGCTGAGTTTCTTAGCTTACAAAGTAAGTCTTAACTGTTATAAAAAAAACTTCTGTAATGACATTGCAGTGCCGTGACCCGGATTCGAAACGGGGTTGCTGCAACCACAACGCAGAGTACTAACCACTATACGATCACGGCTGGCTACAAGTACTGGGTTTGTAGAGCCTACTTAGGCTGTGAAAGTGATGTGCACAAGCTGGCTAAACTCTTTTCATTTTGGTCTCGATAATGAACAAACCGTCGAGCTTTACACAGTTTTAACTCATTCAAAAAGAACCCTTTTCCCGTGACATTGGAATATCTCAATTTCACCCTCCTCACGTCTTCTCTAATTCTCTAAACCCATTGGTGAGAAAACCTGAGTGCCCTCCACTCTGACCTTCTCCACCAATGTGTACAATGAAATGCTCGAAAAAGGTACTGCTGAGATTTGAACTCAGGATCTCCTGTTTACTAGACAGGCACTTTAACCAACTAAGCCACAGCACCCATAAATTCGATACCTTTTGCAGATTTGAACACCCAAACCTATTTGATCAAACCAGTCTCATTCATTTAACCCTTATCTCTGTCGAGCAAAATCACATCACAAAAGAGATGTCATTTACTAATATTGGAATCGATACGGACACCTTCAACTGTCTAGCAACAGGGTTTCTTAAGCTATGTTTTGGGACGCAAAGTAGGCCTAAGCATGTTTAGAACTACAAATGAACTTTGTTCTGTCGATTCTTGTTTTTTTTTTCTGAATACTCACTAAATATAGCGACAAAGTCGCTAAGTTGACAACAGTGGTGAGAGGTGGGTAGCGAGATATCAGTAAACATTTGTAATCACATACTATTTCTTCTTAATTATGGTCATTCGAGGACAGTACATTTTTCATTTGGGTCTCGACATGAATAAACTCAAGGACCTCTGACATGGATTCTTAAACTATGGTTTGGGACCAAAAACGGTTATTAACATGTGATAGGTGGATCGCGAGATATGAGTAAACATTCAGAATCATACACTATTTTTTCAGAATTTTGGTTGTTCGAGGACACTACATTTCTCATTTGGCTGTCGAGCTTAAAAATGGTAAAAACATCTGAAACAGCAGATGAATCAGTTCGTGTAAGTAATTAACCTACAATGTGCTGGGGGACTTTGTCAAATGGCAGAGTTGCTGAGTTTCTTAGCTTACAAAAAAGTAAGTCTTAACTGTTCAAAAAAAAAACTTCTGTAATGACATTGGAGTGCCGTGACCCGGATTTGAACCGGAGTTGCTGCGACCACAACGCAGAGTACTAACCACTATACTATCACGGCTTGCTGAAAGTGCTGGATTTGTAGAGCCTACTTAGGCTGTGAAAGTGATGTGCCCAAGCTGGCTAAACTCTTTTAATTTTGGTCTCGATAATGCACAAACCGTCGAGCTTTACACAGTCGGTACGTTTTAACTCATTCAAAAAGAACCCTTTTCCCGTGACATCGGAATATCTCAATTTCACCCTCCTCACATCTTCTCTAATTCTCTAAACCCATTGGTGAGAAAACCTACTGCACTCCACTACCAATGTGTACAATGAAATGCTTGAAAAGGTACTGCTGAGATTTGAACTCAGGATCTCCTGTTTACTAGACAGGCACTTTAACCAATTAAGCCACAGCACCCATAAATTCAATGTCTTTTGCAGATGTGAACACCCAAACCTATTTGATCAAACCAGTCTCATTCATTTAACCCATATCTCTGTCTGGCAAAATCACATCACAAAAGAGATGTCATTTACTAATATTGGAATCGATACGGACACCTTCAACTGTCTAGCAACAGGGTTTCTTAAGCTATGTTTTGGGACGCAAAGTAGGCCTAAGCATGTTTAGAACTACAAATGAACTTTCTTCTGTCGATTCTTGTTTTTTTTTCTGAATACTCACTAAATATAGCGACAAAGTCGCAAAGTTGGCAACAGTGGTGAGAGGTGGGTAGCGAGATATCAGTAAACATTTGTAATCACATACTATTTCTTCTTAATTATGGTCATTCGAGGACAGTACATTATTCATTTGGGTCTCGACATGAATAAACTCAAGAACCTCTGATATGGATTCTTAAACTATGGTTTGGGACCAAAAACGGTTATTAACATGTGATAGATAGGTGGATCGCGAGATATGAGTAAACATTCAGAATCATACACTATTTTTTCAGAATTTTGGTTGTTCGAGGACACTACATTTCTCATTTGGCTGTCGAGCTTAAAAATGGTAAAAACATCTGAAACAGCAGATGAATCAGTTCGTGTAAGTAATTAACCTACAATGTGCTGGGGGACTTTGTCAAATGGCAGAGTTGCTGAGTTTCTTAGCTTACAAAGTAAGTCTTAACTGTTATAAAAAAAACTTCTGTAATGACATTGCAGTGCCGTGACCCGGATTCGAAACGGGGTTGCTGCAACCACAACGCAGAGTACTAACCACTATACGATCACGGCTGGCTACAAGTACTGGGTTTGTAGAGCCTACTTAGGCTGTGAAAGTGATGTGCACAAGCTGGCTAAACTCTTTTCATTTTGGTCTCGATAATGAACAAACCGTCGAGCTTTACACAGTTTTAACTCATTCAAAAAGAACCCTTTTCCCGTGACATTGGAATATCTCAATTTCACCCTCCTCACGTCTTCTCTAATTCTCTAAACCCATTGGTGAGAAAACCTGAGTGCCCTCCACTCTGACCTTCTCCACCAATGTGTACAATGAAATGCTCGAAAAAGGTACTGCTGAGATTTGAACTCAGGATCTCCTGTTTACTAGACAGGCACTTTAACCAACTAAGCCACAGCACCCATAAATTCGATACCTTTTGCAGATTTGAACACCCAAACCTATTTGATCAAACCAGTCTCATTCATTTAACCCTTATCTCTGTCGAGCAAAATCACATCACAAAAGAGATGTCATTTACTAATATTGGAATCGATACGGACACCTTCAACTGTCTAGCAACAGGGTTTCTTAAGCTATGTTTTGGGACGCAAAGTAGGCCTAAGCATGTTTAGAACTACAAATGAACTTTCTTCTGTCGATTCTTGTTTTTTTCTTCTGAACACTCACTAAATATAGCGACAAAGTCGCTAAGTTGACAACAGTGGTGAGAGGTGGGTAGCGAGATATCAGTAAACATTTGTAATCACATACTATTTCTTCTTAATTATGGTCATTCGAGGACAGTACATTTTTCCTTTGGGTCTCGACATGAATAAACTCAAGGACCTCTGACATGGATTCTTAAACTATGGTTTGGGACCAAAAACGGTTATTAACATGTGATAGGTGGATCGCGAGATATGAGTAAACATTCAGAATCATACACTATTTTTTCAGAATTTTGGTTGTTCGAGGACACTACATTTCTCATTTGGCTGTCGAGCTTAAAAATGGTAAAAACATCTGAAACAGCAGATGAATCAGTTCGTGTAAGTAATTAACCTACAATGTGCTGGGGGACTTTGTCAAATGGCAGAGTTGCTGAGTTTCTTAGCTTACAAAAAAGTAAGTCTTAACTGTTCAAAAAAAAAACTTCTGTAATGACATTGGAGTGCCGTGACCCGGATTTGAACTGGAGTTGCTGCGACCACAACGCAGAGTACTAACCACTATACTATCACGGCTTGCTGAAAGTGCTGGATTTGTAGAGCCTACTTAGGCTGTGAAAGTGATGTGCCCAAGCTGGCTAAACTCTTTTAATTTTGGTCTCGATAATGCACAAACCGTCGAGCTTTACACAGTCGGTACGTTTTAACTCATTCAAAAAGAACCCTTTTCCCGTGACATCGGAATATCTCAATTTCACCCTCCTCACATCTTCTCTAATTCTCTAAACCCATTGGTGAGAAAACCTACTGCACTCCACTACCAATGTGTACAATGAAATGCTTGACAAGGTACTGCTGAGATTTGAACTCAGGATCTCCTGTTTACTAGACAGGCACTTTAACCAATTAAGCCACAGCACCCATAAATTCAATGTCTTTTGCAGATGTGAACACCCAAACCTATTTGATCAAACCAGTCTCATTCATTTAACCCATATCTCTGTCTGGCAAAATCACATCACAAAAGAGATGTCATTTACTAATATTGGAATCGATACGGACACCTTCAACTGTCTAGCAACAGGGTTTCTTAAGCTATGTTTTGGGACGCAAAGTAGGCCTAAGCATGTTTAGAACTACAAATGAACTTTCTTCTGTCGATTCTTGTTTTTTTTTCTGAATACTCACTAAATATAGCGACAAAGTCGCAAAGTTGGCAACAGTGGTGAGAGGTGGGTAGCGAGATATCAGTAAACATTTGTAATCACATACTATTTCTTCTTAATTATGGTCATTCGAGGACAGTACATTATTCATTTGGGTCTCGACATGAATAAACTCAAGAACCTCTGATATGGATTCTTAAACTATGGTTTGGGACCAAAAACGGTTATTAACATGTGATAGATAGGTGGATCGCGAGATATGAGTAAACATTCAGAATCATACACTATTTTTTCAGAATTTTGGTTGTTCGAGGACACTACATTTCTCATTTGGCTGTCGAGCTTAAAAATGGTAAAAACATCTGAAACAGCAGATGAATCAGTTCGTGTAAGTAATTAACCTACAATGTGCTGGGGGACTTTGTCAAATGGCAGAGTTGCTGAGTTTCTTAGCTTACAAAGTAAGTCTTAACTGTTATAAAAAAAACTTCTGTAATGACATTGCAGTGCCGTGACCCGGATTCGAAACGGGGTTGCTGCAACCACAACGCAGAGTACTAACCACTATACGATCACGGCTGGCTACAAGTACTGGGTTTGTAGAGCCTACTTAGGCTGTGAAAGTGATGTGCACAAGCTGGCTAAACTCTTTTCATTTTGGTCTCGATAATGAACAAACCGTCGAGCTTTACACAGTTTTAACTCATTCAAAAAGAACCCTTTTCCCGTGACATTGGAATATCTCAATTTCACCCTCCTCACGTCTTCTCTAATTCTCTAAACCCATTGGTGAGAAAACCTGAGTGCCCTCCACTCTGACCTTCTCCACCAATGTGTACAATGAAATGCTCGAAAAAGGTACTGCTGAGATTTGAACTCAGGATCTCCTGTTTACTAGACAGGCGCTTTAACCAACTAAGCCACAGCACCCATAAATTCAAAGTATTTTGCAGATGTGAACACCCAAACCTATTTGATCAAAGCAGTCTCATTCATTTAACCCATATCTCTGTCGAGCAAAATCACATCACAAAAGAGATGTCATTTACTAATATTGGAATCGATACGGACACCTTCAACTGTCTAGCAACAGGGTTTCTTAAGCTATGTCTTGGGACGCAAAGTAGGCCTAAGCATGTTTAGAACTACAAATGAACTTTCTTCTGTCGATTCTTGTTTTTTTCTTCTGAATACTCACTAAATATAGCGACAAAGTCGCTAAGTTGGCAACAGTGGTGAGAGGTGGGTAGCGAGATATCAGTAAACATTTGTAATCACATACTATTTCTTCTTAATTATGGTCATTCGAGGACAGTACATTTTTCATTTGGGTCTCGACATGAATAAACTCAAGAACCTCTGACATGGATTCTTAAACTATGGTTTGGGACCAAAAACGGTTATTAACATGTGATAGGTGGATCGCGAGATATGAGTAAACATTCAGAATCATACACTATTTTTTCAGAATATTGGTTGTTCGAGGACACTACATTTCTCATTTGGCTGTCGAGCTTAAAAATGGTAAAAACATCTGAAAGAGCAGATGAATCAGTTCGTGTAAGTAATTAACCTACAATGTGCTGGGGGACTTAGTCAAATGGCAGAGTTGCTGAGTTTCTTAGCTTACAAAGTAAGTCTTAACTGTTCAAAAAAAATAATTCTGTAATGACATTGCAGTGCCGTGACCCGGATTCGAACCGGGGTTGCTGCGACCACAACGCAGAGTACTAACCACTATACGATCACGGCTGGCTACAGGTGCTGGATTTGTAGAGCCTACTTAGGCTGTGAAAGTGATGTGCCCAAGCTGGCTAAACTCTTTCCATTTTGGTCTCGATAATGAACAAACCGTCGAGCTTTACACAGTCGGTACGTTTTAACTCATTCAAAAAGAACCCTTTTCCCGTGACATTGGAATATCTCAATTTCACCCTCCTCACGTCTTCTCTAATTCTCTAAACCCATTGGTGAGAAAACCTGAGTGCCCTCCACTCTGACCTTCTCCACCAATGTGTACAATGAAATGCTCGAAAAAGGTACTGCTGAGATTTGAACTCAGGATCTCCTGTTTACTAGAGAGGCACTTTAACCAACTAAGCCACAGCACCCATAAATTCGATGCCTTTTGCAGATTTGAACACCCAAACCTATTTGATCAAAGCAGTCTCATTCATTTAACCCATATCTCTGTCGAGCAAAATCACATCACAAAAGAGATGTCATTTACTAATATTGGAATCGATACGGACACCTTCAACTGTCTAGCAACAGGGTTTCTTAAGCTATGTTTTGGGACGCAAAGTAGGCCTAAGCATGTTTAGAACTACAAATGAACTTTCTTCTGTCGATTCTTGTTTTTTTCTTCTGAATACTCACTAAATATAGCGACAAAGTCGCTAAGTTGGCAACAGTGGTGAGAGGTGGGTAGCGAGATATCAGTAAACATTTGTAATCACATACTATTTCTTCTTAATTATGGTCATTCGAGGACAGTACATTTTTCATTTGGGTCTCGACATGAATAAACTCAAGAACCTCTGACATGGATTCTTAAACTATGGTTTGGGACCAAAAACGGTTATTAACATGTGATAGGTGGATCGCGAGATATGAGTAAACATTCAGAATCATACACTATTTTTTCAGAATTTTGGTTGTTCGAGGACACTACATTTCTCATTTGGCTGTCGAGCTTAAAAATGGTAAAACCATCTGAAACAGCAGATGAATCAGTTTGTGTAAGTAAGTAATTAACCTACAATGTGCTGGGGGACTTTGTCAAATGGCAGAGTTGCTGAGTTTCTTAGCTTACAAAGTAAGTCTTAACTGTTCAAAAAAAATAATTCTGTAATGACATTGCAGTGCCGTGACCCGGATTCGAACCGGGGTTGCTGCGACCACAACGCAGAGTACTAACCACTATACGATCACGGCTGGCTACAGGTTCTGGATTTGTAGAGCCTACTTAGGCTGTGAAAGTGATGTGCCCAAGCTGGCTAAACTCTTTCCATTTTGGTCTCGATAATGAACAAACCGTCGAGCTTTACACAGTCGGTACGTTTTAACTCATTCAAAAAGAACCCTTTTCCCGTGACATTGGAATATCTCAATTTCACCCTCCTCACGTCTTCTCTAATTCTCTAAACCCATTGGTGAGAAAACCTGAGTGCCCTCCACTCTGACCTTCTCCACCAATGTGTACAATGAAATGCTCGAAAAAGGTACTGCTGAGATTTGAACTCAGGATCTCCTGTTTACTAGACAGGCACTTTAACCAACTAAGCCACAGCACCCATAAATTCGATGCCTTTTGCAGATTTGAACACCCAAATATATTTGATCAAAGCAGTCTCATTCATTTAACCCATATCTCTGTCGAGCAAAATCACATCACAAAAGAGATGTCATTTACTAATATTGGAATCGATACGGACACCTTCAACTGTCTAGCAACAGGGTTTCTTAAGCTATGTTTTGGGACGCAAAGTAGGCCTAAGCATGTTTAGAACTACAAATGAACTTTCTTCTGTCGATTCTTGTATTTTTTCTGAATACTCAATAAATATAGCGACAAAGTCGCTAAGTTGGCAACAGTGGTGAGAGGTGGGTAGCGAGATATCTGTAAACATTTGTAATCACATACTATTTCTTCTTAATTATGGTCATTCGAGGACAGTACATTTTTCATTTGGGTCTCGACATGAAAAAACTCAAGAACCTCTGACATGGATTCTTAAACTATGGTTTGGGACCAAAAACGGTTATTAACATGTGATAGGTGGATCGCGAGATATGAGTAAACATTCAGAATCATACACTATTTTTTCAGAATTTTGGTTGTTCGAGGACACTACATTTCTCATTTGGCTGTCGAGCTTAAAAATGGTAAAAACATCTGAAACAGCAGATGAATCAGTTTGTGTAAGTAATTAACCTACAATGTGCTGGGGGACTTTGTCAAATGGCAGAGTTGCTGAGTTTCTTAGCTTACAAAGTAAGTCTTAACTGTTCAAAAAAAATAATTCTGTAATGACATTGCAGTGCCGTGACCCGGATTCGAACCGGGGTTGCTGCGACCACAACGCAGAGTACTAACCACTATACGATCACGGCTGGCTACAGGTGCTGGATTTGTAGAGCCTACTTAGGCTGTGAAAGTGATGTGCCCAAGCTGGCTAAACTCTTTCCATTTTGGTCTCGATAATGAACAAACCGTCGAGCTTTACACAGTCGGTACGTTTTAACTCATTCAAAAAGAACCCTTTTCCCGTGACATTGGAATATCTCAATTTCACCCTCCTCACGTCTTCTCTAATTCTCTAAACCCATTGGTGAGAAAACCTGAGTGCCCTCCACTCTGACCTTCTCCACCAATGTGTACAATGAAATGCTCGAAAAAGGTACTGCTGAGATTTGAACTCAGGATCTCCTGTTTACTAGAGAGGCACTTTAACCAACTAAGCCACAGCACCCATAAATTCGATGCCTTTTGCAGATTTGAACACCCAAACCTATTTGATCAAAGCAGTCTCATTCATTTAACCCATATCTCTGTCGAGCAAAATCACATCACAAAAGAGATGTCATTTACTA
Organism: Salvelinus fontinalis; assembly: GCF_029448725.1. Classification (NCBI taxonomy): domain Eukaryota; kingdom Metazoa; phylum Chordata; class Actinopteri; order Salmoniformes; family Salmonidae; genus Salvelinus; species Salvelinus fontinalis. Next base: position 44,119,718 of record NC_074672.1, on the reverse strand, counting down.
ATATTGGAATCGATACGGACACCTTCAACTGTCTAGCAACAGGGTTTCTTAAGCTATGTTTTGGGACGCAAAGTAGGCCTAAGCATGTTTAGAACTACAAATGAACTTTCTTCTGTCGATTCTTGTTTTTTTCTTCTGAATAC
>NC_074672.1:43922197-44119075 GCF_029448725.1 Salvelinus fontinalis | reverse complement strand
TCTGTTGCAGGTAATAACACCGACACACGCATTAAAATCAAACTAGTCTCATTCATTTAATCCATATCTCTGTCTTGCAAAAATCACGTCACAAAAAAATCTGTTATTTAGTAACATTGGAATAGATATGGACACCTTCAATTGTCTAGCAACAGGGTTTCTTACGCTATGTTTTGTGACCTTCTCCTCCAATGAGTTCAATGAATTGCTTGAAAAGGCTCTGCTGAGATTCGAACTCAGGATCTCCTGTTTACAAGACAGGCGCTTTAACCAACTAAGCCACAGAGCCCATAGATATCATGTCTGTTGCAGGTAAGAACACCGACACACGTATTTAAATCAAACCAGAATAATTAATTTAACCCATATCGCTGTCTTGCAAAATCACGTCACAAAACAGATGTAATTTAATAATATTGGAATCGATATGAACACCTTCAATTGTCTAGCAACAGGGTTTCTTAAGCTATGTTTTGGGACCCAAAGTCGGCCTGAGTCTGTGTGAGGTGGGCCGCGAGATATCAGTAAACATTTGTAGTCACATACTATTTTTTCTTTTAATTTCGGTCATTCGAGAACAGTACATTTTTCATTTGGGTCTCGAGCTGAATAAACTCAAGATCCTCTGACATGGATTCTTAAACTATGGTTTGGTACCAGAAGTGGGCATTAGCATGTGATAGGTGGATCGCGAGATATGAGTAAACATTCAGAATCATACACTATTTCTTCATAATTTTGGTCGTTTCGGGGAAACTACATTTCTCATTTGGGTCTCGAGCTTCAAAATGGTAAAAACCTAAGAAACAGCAGATGAATCAGTTAATGTAAGTAATTAACCTACCATGAGATGGGGGACTTTGTCAAGTGGAAGAGTTGCTGAGTTTCTTAGCTCACAAAGTAAGTTTAAACTCATTCAAAATACAACCCTTTTGAAATGATAGTGCTGTGCCATGACCCGGACTGAGGACCGGGGTTGCTGGGGCAACAACGCAGAGTACTAACCACTATACGATCATGGCAAGCTACCAGAGATTGATTGTAGAGCCTACTCATGCTCTGACAGAGACGTGTACAAGCTGGCTGAACTCTTTTCATTTAGCGCTCGAAATGAGTAAACTCAAGAAGCAGTTGAACTTTAGACAGTTGGTACATTTTAATTCATTCAAAAAGTTCCCTTTTTCCGTGAAATTGGAATATCTCAATTGCATCCTCCTCACGTCTTCTCTCCTCTCGACACTCCTAATTCTCTAAACCCATCGTTTGAGAAAAGTAGAGTTCCCTCCACCAAGACATTTTCTACCAAGGTGTTAATTGAATTGTTTGAGAAGGCTCTGCTGAGATTCGAACTCAGGATCTCCTGTATACTAGACAGGCGGTTTAACCAACTAAGCCACAGCGCCCATATATGTCTTATCTGTTGCAGGTAATAACACTGCCACACGCATTAAAATCAAACTAGTCTCATTCATTTAATCCATATCTCTGTCTTGCAAAAATCACGTCACAAAAAAATCTGTTATTTAGTAACATTGGAATCGATATGGACACCTTCAATTGTCTAGCAACAGGGTTTCTTAAGCTATGTTTTGTGCCCTTCTCCTCCAATGTGTTCAATGAATTGCTTGAAAAGGCTCAGCTGAGATTCGAACTCAGGATCTCCTGTTTACAAGACAGGCGCTTTAACCAACTAAGCCACAGAGCCCATAGATATCATGTCTGTTGCAGGTAAGAACACCGACACACGTATTTAAATCAAACCAGAATAATTAATTTAACCCATATCGCTGTCTTGCAAAATCACGTCACAAAACAGATGTAATTTAATAATATTGGAATCGATATGAACACCTTCAATTGTCTAGCAACAGGGTTTCTTAAGCTATGTTTTGGGACCCAAAGTCGGCCTGAGTCTGTGTGAGGTGGGCCGCGAGATATCAGTAAACATTTGTAGTCACATACTATTTTTTCTTTTAATTTCGGTCATTCGAGGACAGTACATTTTTCATTTGGGTCTCGAGCTGAATAAACTCAAGATCCTCTGACATGGATTCTTAAACTATGGTTTGGTACCAGAAGTGGGCATTAGCATGTGATAGGTGGATCGCGAGATATGAGTAAACATTCAGAATCATACACTATTTCTTCATAATTTTGGTCGTTTCGGGGAAACTACATTTCTCATTTGGGTCTCGAGCTTCAAAATGGTAAAAACCTAAGAAACAGCAGATGAATCAGTTAATGTAAGTAATTAACCTACCATGAGATGGGGGACTTTGTCAAATGGAAGAGTTGCTGAGTTTCTTAGCTCACAAAGTAAGTTTAACTCTTTGAACTCTTTTCATTTAGCGCTCGAAATGAGTAAACTCAAGAAGCAGTTGAACTTTAGACAGTTGGTACATTTTAATTCATTCAAAAAGTTCCCTTTTTTCGTGAAATTGGAATATCTCAATTGCATCCTCCTCACGTCTTCTCTCCTCTCGACACTCCTAATTCTCTAAACCCATCGTTTGAGAAAAGTCGAGTTCCCTCCACCAAGACCTTTTCTACCAAGGTGTTAATTGAATAGTTTGAAAAGGCTCTGCTGAGATTCGAACTCAGGATCTCCTGTTTACTAGACAGGCGCTTTAACCAACTAAGTCACAGCGCCCATATATGTCTTATCTGTTGCAGGTAATAACACTGCCACACGCATTAAAATCAAACTAGTCTCATTCATTTAATCCATATCTCTGTCTTGCAAAAATCACGTCACAAAAAAATATGTTATTTAGTAACATTGGAATCGATATGGACACCTTCAATTGTCTAGCAACAGGGTTTTTTAAGCTATGTTTTATGACCTTCTCCTCCAATGTGTTCAATGAATTGCTTGAAAAGGCTCTGCTGAGATTCGAACTCAGGATCTCCTGTTTACAAGACAGGCGCTTTAACCAACTAAGCCACAGAGCCCATAGATATCATGTCTGTTGCAGGTAAGAACACCGACACACGTATTTAAATCAAACCAGAATAATTATTTTAACCCATATCGCTGTCTTGCAAAATCACGTCACAAAACAGATGTAATTTAATAATATTGGAATCGATATGAACACCTTCAATTGTCTAGCAACAGGGTTTCTTAAGCTATGTTTTGGGACCCAAAGTCGGCCTGAGTCTGTGTGAGGTGGGCCGCGAGATATCAGTAAACATTTGTAGTCACATACTATTTTTTCTTTTAATTTCGGTCATTCGAGGACAGTACATTTTTCATTTGGGTCTCGAGCTGAATAAACTCAAGATCCTCTGACATGGATTCTTAAACTATGGTTTGGTACCAGAAGTGGGCATTAGCATGTGATAGGTGGATCGCGAGATATGAGTAAACATTCAGAATCATACACAATTTCTTCATAATTTTGGTCGTTTCGGGGAAACTACATTTCTCATTTGGGTCTCGAGCTTCAAAATGGTAAAAACCTAAGAAACAGCAGATGAATCAGTTAATGTAAGTAATTAACCTACCATGAGATGGGGGACTTTGTCAAATGGAAGAGTTGCTGAGTTTCTTAGCTCACAAAGTAAGTTTAACTCTTTGAACTCTTTTCATTTAGCGCTCGAAATGAGTAAACTCAAGAAGCAGTTGAACTTTAGACAGTTGGTACATTTTAATTCATTCAAAAAGTTCCCTTTTTTCGTGAAATTGGAATATCTCAATTGCATCCTCCTCACGTCTTCTCTCCTCTCGACACTCCTAATTCTCTAAACCCATCGTTTGAGAAAAGTCGAGTTCCCTCCACCAAGACCTTTTCTACCAAGGTGTTAATTGAATAGTTTGAAAAGGCTCTGCTGAGATTCGAACTCAGGATCTCCTGTTTACTAGACAGGCGCTTTAACCAACTAAGTCACAGCGCCCATATATGTCTTATCTGTTGCAGGTAATAACACTGCCACACGCATTAAAATCAAACTAGTCTCATTCATTTAATCCATATCTCTGTCTTGCAAAAATCACGTCACAAAAAAATATGTTATTTAGTAACATTGGAATCGATATGGACACCTTCAATTGTCTAGCAACAGGGTTTTTTAAGCTATGTTTTATGACCTTCTCCTCCAATGTGTTCAATGAATTGCTTGAAAAGGCTCTGCTGAGATTCGAACTCAGGATCTCCTGTTTACTAGACAGGCGCTTTAACCAACTAAGCCACAGAGCCCATAGATATCATGTCTGTTGCAGGTAAGAACACCGACACACGTATTTAAATCAAACCAGAATAATTATTTTAACCCATATCGCTGTCTTGCAAAATCACGTCACAAAACAGATGTAATTTAATAATATTGGAATCGATATGAACACCTTCAATTGTCTAGCAACAGGGTTTCTTAAGCTATCTTTTGGGACCCAAAGTCGGCCTGAGTCTGTGTGAGGTGGGCCGCGAGATATCAGTAAACATTTGTAGTCACATACTATTTTTTCTTTTAATTTCGGTCATTCGAGGACAGTACATTTTTCATTTGGGTCTCGAGCTGAATAAACTCAAGATCCTCTGACATGGATTCTTAAACTATGGTTTGGTACCAGAAGTGGGCATTAGCATGTGATAGGTGGATCGCGAGATATGAGTAAACATTCAGAATCATACACTATTTCTTCATAATTTTGGTCGTTTCGGGGAAACTACATTTCTCATTTGGGTCTCGAGCTTCAAAATGGTAAAAACCTAAGAAACAGCAGATGAATCAGTTAATGTAAGTAATTAACCTACCATGAGATGGGGGACTTTGTCAAATGGAAGAGTTGCTGAGTTTCTTAGCTCACAAAGTAAGTTTAACTCTTTGAACTCTTTTCATTTAGCGCTCGAAATGAGTAAACTCAAGAAGCAGTTGAACTTTAGACAGTTGGTACATTTTAATTCATTCAAAAAGTTCCCTTTTTCCGTGAAATTGGAATATCTCAATTGCATCCTCCTCACGTCTTCTCTCCTCTCGACACTCCTAATTCTCTAAACCCATCGTTTGAGAAAAGTAGAGTTCCCTCCACCAAGACCTTTTCTACCAAGGTGTTAATTGAATTGTTTGAAAAGGCTCTGCTGAGATTCGAACTCAGGATCTCCTGTTTACTAGACAGGCGGTTTAACCAACTAAGCCACAGCGCCCATATATGTCTTATCTGTTGCAGGTAATAACACTGCCACACGCATTAAAATCAAACTAGTCTCATTCATTTAATCCATATCTCTGTCTTGCAAAAATCACGTCACAAAAAAATATGTTTATTAGTAACATTGGAATCGATATGGACACCTTCAATTGTCTAGCAACAGGGTTTCTTAAGCTATGTTTTGTGCACTTCTCCTCCAATGTGTTGAATGAATTGCTTGAAAAGGCTCTGCTGAGATTCGAACTCAGGATCTCCTGTTTACAAGACAGGCGCTTTAACCAACTAAGCCACAGAGCCCATAGATATCATGTCTGTTGCAGGTAAGAACACCGACACACGTATTTAAATCAAACCAGAATAATTAATTTAACCCATATCGCTGTCTTGCAAAAATCACGTCACAAAACAGATATAATTTAATAATATTGGAATCGATATGAACACCTTCAATTGTCTAGCAACAGGGTTTCTTAAGCTATGTTTTGGGACCCAAAGTCGGCCTGAGTCTGTGTGAGGTGGGCCGCGAGATATCAGTAAACATTTGTAGTCACATACTATTTTTTCTTTTAATTTCGGTCATTCGAGGACAGTACATTTTTCATTTGGGTCTCGAGCTGAATAAACTCAAGATCCTCTGACATGGATTCTTAAACTATGGTTTGGTACCAGAAGTGGGCATTAGCATGTGATAGGTGGATCGCGAGATATGAGTAAACATTCAGAATCATACACTATTTCTTCATAATTTTGGTCGTTTCGGGGAAACTACATTTCTCATTTGGGTCTCGAGCTTCAAAATGGTAAAAACCTAAGAAACAGCAGATGAATCAGTTAATGTAAGTAATTAACCTACCATGAGATGGGGGACTTTGTCAAATGGAAGAGTTGCTGAGTTTCTTAGCTCACAAAGTAAGTTTAAACTCATTCAAAATACAACCCTTTTGAAATGATAGTGCTGTGCCATGACCCGGATTGAGGACCGGGGTTGCTGGGGCCACAACGCAGAGTACTAACCACTATACGATCATGGCAAGCTACCAGAGATTGATTGTAGAGCCTACTCATGCTCTGACAGAGACGTGTACAAGCTGGCTGAACTCTTTTCATTTAGCGCTCGAAATGAGTAAACTCAAGAAGCAGTTGAACTTTAGACAGTTGGTACATTTTAATTCATTCAAAAAGTTCCCTTTTTCCGTGAAATTGGAATATCTCAATTGCATCCTCCTCACGTCTTCTCTCCTCTCGACACTCCTAATTCTCTAAACCCATCGTTTGAGAAAAGTAGAGTTCCCTCCACCAAGACCTTTTCTACCAAGGTGTTAATTGAATTGTTTGAAAAGGCTCTGCTGAGATTCAAACTCAGGATCTCCTGTTTAATAGACAGGCGCTTTAACCAACTAAGCCACAGCGCCCATATATGACTTATCTGTTGCAGGTAATAACACTGCCACACGCATTAAAATCAAACTAGTCTCATTCATTTAATCCATATCTCTGTCTTGCAAAAATCACGTCACAAAAAAATATGTTATTTAGTAACATTGGAATCGATATGGACACCTTCAATTGTCTAGCAACAGGGTTTCTTAAGCTATGTTTTGGGACCCAATGTCGGCCTGAGTCTGTGTGAGGTGGGCCGCGAGATATCAGTAAACATTTGTAGTCACATACTATTTTTTCTTTTAATTTCGGTCATTCGAGGACAGTACATTTTTCATTTGGGTCTCGAGCTGAATAAACTCAAGATCCTCTGACATGGATTCTTAAACTATGGTTTGGTACCAGAAGTGGGCATTAGCATGTGATAGGTGGATCGCGAGATATGAGTAAACATTCAGAATCATACACTATTTCTTCATAATTTGGGTCGTTTCGGGGAAACTACATTTCTCATTTGGGTCTCGAGCTTCAAAATGGTAAAAACCTAAGAAACAGCAGATGAATCAGTTAATGTAAGTAATTAACCTACCATGAGATGTGGGACTTTGTCAAATGGAAGAGTTGCTGAGTTTCCTAGCTCACAAAGTAAGTTTAAACTCATTCAAAATACAACCCTTTTGAAATGATAGTGCTGTGCCATGACCCGGATTGAGGACCGGGGTTGCTGGGGCCACAACGCAGAGTACTAACCACTATACGATCATGGCAAGCTACCAGAGATTGATTGTAGAGCCTACTCATGCTCTGACAGAGACGTGTACAAGCTGGCTGAACTCTTTTCATTTAGCGCTCGAAATGAGTAAACTCAAGAAGCAGTTGAACTTTAGACAGTTGGTACATTTTAATTCATTCAAAAAGTTCCCTTTTTCCGTGAAATTGGAATATCTCAATTGCATCCTCCTCACGTCTTCTCTCCTCTCGACACTCCTAATTCTCTAAACCCATCGTTTGAGAAAAGTAGAGTTCCCTCCACCAAGACCTTTTCTACCAAGGTGTTAATTGAATAGTTTGAAAAGGCTCTGCTGAGATTCGAACTCAGGATCTCCTGTTTACTAGACAGGCGCTTTAACCAACTAAGCCACAGGGCCCATATATGTCTTATCTGTTGCAGGTAATAACACTGCCACACGCATTAAAATCAAACTAGTCTCATTCATTTAATCCATATCTCTGTCTTGCAAAAATCACGTCACAAAAAATATGTTATTTAGTAACATTGGAATCGATATGGACACCTTCAATTGTCTAGCAACAGGGTTTTTTAAGCTATGTTTTGTGACCTTCTCCTCCAATGTGTTCAATGAATTGCTTGAAAAGGCTCTGCTGAGATTCGAACTCAGGATCTCCTGTTTACAAGACAGGCGCTTTAACCAACTAAGCCACAGAGCCCATAGATATCATGTCTGTTGCAGGTAAGAACACCGACACACGTATTTAAATCAAACCAGAATAATTAATTTAACCCATATCTCTGTCTTGCAAAAATCACGTCACAAAAAAATATGTTATTTAGTAACATTGGAATCGATATGGACACCTTTAATTGTCTAGCAACAGGGTTTCTTAAGCTATGTTTTGGGACCCAATGTCGGCCCGAGTCTGTGTGAGGTGGGCCGCGAGATATCAGTAAACATTTGTAGTCACATACTATTTTTTCTTTTAATTTCGGTCATTCGAGGACAGTACATTTTTCATTTGGGTCTCGAGCTGAATAAACTCAAGATCCTCTGACATGGATTCTTAAACTATGGTTTGGTACCCAAAGTGGGCATTAGCATGTGATAGGTGGATCGCGAGATATGAGTAAACATTCAGAATCATACACTATTTCTTCATAATTTTGGTCGTTTCGGGGAAACTACATTTCTCATTTGGGTCTCGAGCTTCAAAATGGTAAAAACCTAAGAAACAGCAGATGAATCAGTTAATGTAAGTAATTAACCTACCATGAGATGGGGGACTTTGTCAAATGGAAGAGTTGCTGAGTTTCTTAGCTCACAAAGTAAGTTTAAACTCATTCAAAATACAACCCTTTTGAAATGATAGTGCTGTGCCATGACCCGGACTGAGGACCGGGGTTGCTGGGGCCACAATGCAGAGTACTAACCACTATACGATCATGGCAAGCTACCAGAGATTGATTGTAGAGCCTACTCATGCTCTGACAGAGACGTGTACAAGCTGGCTGAACTCTTTTCATTTAGCGCTCGAAATGATTAAACTCAAGAAGCAGTTGAACTTTAGACAGTTGGTACATTTTAATTCATTCAAAAAGTTCCCTTTTTCCGTGAAATTGGAATATCTCAATTGCATCCTCCTCACGTCTTCTCTCCTCTCGACACTCCTAATTCTCTAAACCCATCGTTTGAGAAAAGTAGAGTTCCCTCCACCAAGACCTTTTCTACCAAGGTGTTAATTGAATTGTTTGAGAAGGCTCTGCTGAGATTCGAACTCAGGATCTCCTGTTTACAAGACAGGCGCTTTAACCAACTAAGCCACAGAGCCCATAGATATCATGTCTGTTGCAGGTAAGAACACCGACACACGTATTTAAATCAAACCAGAATAATTAATTTAACCCATATCTCTGTCTTGCAAAAATCACGTCACAAAAAAATATGTTATTTAGTAACATTGGAATCGATATGGACACCTTTAATTGTCTAGCAACAGGGTTTCTTAAGCTATGTTTTGGGACCCAATGTCGGCCCGAGTCTGTGTGAGGTGGGCCGCGAGATATCAGTAAACATTTGTAGTCACATACTATTTTTTCTTTTAATTTCGGTCATTCGAGGACAGTACATTTTTCATTTGGGTCTCGAGCTGAATAAACTCAAGATCCTCTGACATGGATTCTTAAACTATGGTTTGGTACCCAAAGTGGGCATTAGCAGGTGATAGGTGGATCGCGAGATATGAGTAAACATTCAGAATCATACACTATTTCTTCATAATTTTGCTCGTTTCGGGGAAACTACATTTCTCATTTGGGTCTCGAGCTTCAAAATGGTAAAAACCTAAGAAACAGCAGATGAATCAGTTAATGTAAGTAATTAACCTACCATGAGATGGGGGACTTTGTCAAATGGAAGAGTTGCTGAGTTTCTTAGCTCACAAAGTAAGTTTAAACTCATTCAAAATGCAACCCTTTTGAAATGATAATGCTGTGCCATGACCCGGATTGAGGACCGGGGTTGCTGGGGCCACAACGCAGAGTACTAACCACTATACGATCATGGCAAGCTACCAGAGATTGATTGTAGAGCCTACTCATGCTCTGACAGAGACGTGTACAAGCTGGCTGAACTCTTTTCATTTAGCGCTCGAAATGAGTAAACTCAAGAAGCAGTTGAACTTTAGACAGTTGGTACATTTTAATTCATTCAAAAAGTTCCCTTTTTCCGTGAAATTGGAATATCTCAATTGCATCCTCCTCACGTCTTCTCTCCTCTCGACACTCCTAATTCTCTAAACCCATCGTTTGAGAAAAGTAGAGTTCCCTCCACCAAGACCTTTTCTACCAAAGTGTTAATTGAATTGTTTGAGAAGGCTCTGCTGAGATTCGAACTCAGGATCTCCTGTTTACTAGACAGGCGGTTTAACCAACTAAGCCACAGCGCCCATATATGTCTTATCTGTTGCAGGTAATAACACTGCCACACGCATTAAAATCAAACTAGTCTCATTCATTTAATCCATATCTCTGTCTTGCAAAAATCACGTCACAAAAAAATATGTTATTTAGTAACATTGGAATCGATATGGACACCTTCAATTGTCTAGCAACAGGGTTTCTTAAGCTATGTTTTGTGCCCTTCTCCTCCAATGTGTTCAATGAATTGCTTGAAAAGGCTCAGCTGAGATTCGAACTCAGGATCTCCTGTTTACAAGACAGGCGCTTTAACCAACTAAGCCACAGAGCCCATAGATATCATGTCTGTTGCAGGTAAGAACACCGACACACGTATTTAAATCAAACCAGAATAATTAATTTAACCCATATCTCTGTCTTGCAAAAATCACGTCACAAAAAAATATGTTATTTAGTAACATTGGAATCGATATGGACACCTTTAATTGTCTAGCAACAGGGTTTCTTAAGCTATGTTTTGGGACCCAATGTCGGCCCGAGTCTGTGTGAGGTGGGCCGCGAGATATCAGTAAACATTTGTAGTCACATACTATTTTTTCTTTTAATTTCGGTCATTCGAGGACAGTACATTTTTCATTTGGGTCTCGAGCTGAATAAACTCAAGATCCTCTGACATGGATTCTTAAACTATGGTTTGGTACCCAAAGTGGGCATTAGCAGGTGATAGGTGGATCGCGAGATATGAGTAAACATTCAGAATCATACACTATTTCTTCATAATTTTGCTCGTTTCGGGGAAACTACATTTCTCATTTGGGTCTCGAGCTTCAAAATGGTAAAAACCTAAGAAACAGCAGATGAATCAGTTAATGTAAGTAATTAACCTACCATGAGATGGGGGACTTTGTCAAATGGAAGAGTTGCTGAGTTTCTTAGCTCACAAAGTAAGTTTAAACTCATTCAAAATGCAACCCTTTTGAAATGATAGTGCTGTGCCATGACCCGGATTGAGGACCGGGGTTGCTGGGGCCACAATGCAGAGTACTAACCACTATACGATCATGGCAAGCTACCAGAGATTGATTGTAGAGCCTACTCATGCTCTGACAGAGACGTGTACAAGCTGGCTGAACTCTTTTCATTTAGCGCTCGAAATGAGTAAACTCAAGAAGCAGTTGAACTTTAGACAGTTGGTACATTTTAATTCATTCAAAAAGTTCCCTTTTTCCGTGAAATTGGAATATCTCAATTGCATCCTCCTCACGTCTTCTCTCCTCTCGACACTCCTAATTCTCTAAACCCATCGTTTGAGAAAAGTAGAGTTCCCTCCACCAAGACCTTTTCTACCAAGGTGTTAATTGAAAAGTTTGAAAAGGCTCTGCTGAGATTCGAAATCAGGAGCGCCTGTTTACTAGACAGGCGCTTTAACCAACTAAGCCACAGCGCCCATATATATCTTATCTGTTGCAGGTAATAACACTGCCACACGCATTAAAATCAAACTAGTCTCATTCATTTAATCCATATCTCTGTCTTGCAAAAATCACGTCACAAAAAAATATGTTATTTAGTAACATTGGAATCGATATGGACACCTTCAATTGTCTAGCAACAGGGTTTCTTAAGCTATGTTTTGTGCCCTTCTCCTCCAATGTGTTCAATGAATTGCTTGAAAAGGCTCTGATGAGATTCGAACTCAGGATCTCCTGTTTACAAGACAGGTGCTTTAACCAACTAAGCCACAGAGCCCATAGATATCATTACTGTTGCAGGTAAGAACACCGACACACGTATTTAAATCAAACCAGAATAATTAATTTAACCCATATCGCTGTCTTGCAAAATCACGTCACAAAACAGATGTAATTTAATAATATTGGAATCGATATGAACACCTTCAATTGTCTAGCAACAGGGTTTCTTAAGCTATGTTTTGGGACCCAAAGTCGGCCTGAGTCTGTGTGAGGTGGGCCGCGAGATATTAGTAAACATTTGTAGTCACATACTATTTTTTCTTTTAATTTCGGTCATTCGAGGACAGTACATTTTTCATTTGGGTCTCGAGCTGAATAAACTCAAGATCCTCTGACATGGATTCTTAAACTATGGTTTGGTACCAGAAGTGGGCATTAGCATGTGATAGGTGGATCGCGAGATATGAGTAAACATTCAGAATCATACACTATTTCTTCATAATTTTGGTCGTTTCGGGGAAACTACATTTCTCATTTGGGTCTCGAGCTTCAAAATGGTAAAAACCTAAGAAACAGCATATGAATCAGTTAATGTAAGTAATTACCTACCATGAGATGGGGGACTTTGTCAAATGGAAGAGTTGCTGAGTTTCTTAGCTCACAAAGTAAGTTTAACTCTTTGAACTCTTTTCATTTAGCGCTCGAAATGAGTAAACTCAAGAAGCAGTTGAACTTTAGACAGTTGGTACATTTTAATTCATTCAAAAAGTTCCCTTTTTCCGTGAAATTGGAATATCTCAATTGCATCCTCCTCACGTCTTCTCTCCTCTCGACACTCCTAATTCTCTAAACCCATCGTTTGAGAAAAGTAGAGTTCTCTCCACCAAGACCTTTTCTACCAAGGTGTTAATTGAATTGTTTGAAAAGGCTCTGCTGAGATTCGAACTCAGGATCTCCTGTTTACTAGACAGGCGCTTTAACCAACTAAGCCACAGCGCCCATATATGTCTTATCTGTTGCAGGTAATAACACTGCCACACGCATTAAAATCAAACTAGTCTCATTCATTTAATCCATATCTCTGTCTTGCAAAAATCACGTCACAAAAAAATATGTTATTTAGTAACATTGGAATCGATATGGACACCTTCGATTGTCTAGCAACAGCGTTTCTTAAGCTATGTTTTGTGCCCTTCTCCTCCAATGTGTTCAATGAATTGCTTGAAAAGGCTCTGCTGAGATTCGAACTCAGGATCTCCTGTTTACAAGACAGGCGCTTTAACCAACTAAGCCACAGAGCCCATAGATTTCATGTCTGTTGCAGGTAAGAACACCGACACACGTATTTAAATCAAACCAGAATAATTAATTTAACCCATATCGCTGTCTTGCAAAATCACGTCACAAAACAGATGTAATTTAATAATATTGGAATCGATATGAACACCTTCAATTGTCTAGCAACAGGGTTTCTTAAGCTATGTTTTGGGACCAAAAGTCGGCCTGAGTCTGTGTGAGGTGGGCCGCGAGATATCAGTAAACATTTGTAGTCACATACTATTTTTTCTTTTAATTTCGGTCATTCGAGGACAGTACATTTTTCATTTGGGTCTCGAGCTGAATAAACTCAAGATCCTCTGACATGGATTCTTAAACTATGGTTTGGTACCAGAAGTGGGCATTAGCATGTGATAGGTGGATCGCGAGATATGAGTAAACATTCAGAATCATACACTATTTCTTCATAATTTTGGTCGTTTCGGGGAAACTACATTTCTCATTTGGGTCTCGAGCTTCAAAATGGTAAAAACCTAAGAAACAGCAGATGAATCAGTTAATGTAAGTAATTAACCTACCATGAGATGGGGGACTTTGTCAAATGGAAGAGTTGCTGAGTTTCTTAGCTCACAAAGTAAGTTTAAACTCATTCAAAATACAACCCTTTTGAAATGATAGTGCTGTGCCATGACCCGGATTGAGGACCGGGGTTGCTGGGGCCACAACGCAGAGTACTAACCACTATACGATCATGGCAAGCTACCAGAGATTGATTGTAGAGCCTACTCATGCTCTGACAGAGACGTGTACAAGCTGGCTGAACTCTTTTCATTTAGCGCTCGAAATGAGTAAACTCAAGAAGCAGTTGAACTTTAGACAATTGGTACATTTTAATTCATTCAAAAAGTTCCCTTTTTCCGTGAAATTGGAATATCTCAATTGCATCCTCCTCACGTCTTCTCTCCTCTCGACACTCCTAATTCTCTAAACCCATCGTTTGAGAAAAGTAGAGTTCCCTCCACCAAGACCTTTTCTACCAAGGTGTTAATTGAATAGTTTGAAAAGGCTCTGCTGAGATTCGAACTCAGGATCTCCTGTTTACTAGACAGGCGCTTTAACCAACTAAGCCACAGCGCCCATGTATGTCTTATCTGTTGCAGGTAATAACACTGCCACACGCATTAAAATCAAAGTAGTCTCATTCATTTAATCCATATCTCTGTCTTGCAAAAATCACGTCACTAAAAAATATGTTATTTAGTAACATTGGAATCGATATGGACACCTTCAATTGTCTAGCAACAGGGTTTTTTAAGCTATGTTTTGTGACATTCTCCTCCAATGTGTTCAATGAATTGCTTGAAAAGGCTCTGCTGAGATTCGAACTCAGGATCTCCTGTTTACAAGACAGGCGCTTTAACCAACTAAGCCACAGAGCCCATAGATGAAATTTCTGTTGCAGGTAAGAACACCGACACAAGTATTTAAATCAAACCAGAATAATTAATTTAACCCATATCTCTGTCTTGCAAAAATCACGTCACAAAAAAATATGTTATTTAGTAACATTGGAATCGATATGGACACCTTCAATTGTCTAGCAACAGGGTTTCTTAAGCTATGTTTTGGGACCCAATGTCGGCCCGAATCTGTGTGAGGTGGGCCGCGAGATATCAGTAAACATTTGTAGTCACATACTATTTTTTCTTTTAATTTCGGTCATTCGAGGACAGTACATTTTTCATTTGGGTCTCGAGCTGAATAAACTCAAGATCCTCTGACATGGATTCTTAAACTATGGTTTGGTACCCAAAGTGGGCATTAGCATGTGATAGGTGGATCACGAGATATGAGTAAACATTCAGAATCATACACTATTTCTTCATAATTTTGGTCGTTTCGGGGAAACTACATTTCTCATTTGGGTCTCGAGCTTCAAAATGGTAAAAACCTAAGAAACAGCAGAGGAATCAGTTAATGTAAGTAATTAACCTACCATGAGATGGGGGACTTTGTCAAATGGAAGAGTTGCTGAGTTTCTTAGCTCACAAAGTAAGTTTAAACTCATTCAAAATACAACCCTTTTGAAATGATAGTGCTGTGCCATGACCCGGATTGAGGACCGGGGTTGCTGGGGCCACAACGCAGAGTACTAACCACTATACGATCATGGCAAGCTACCAGAGATTGATTGTAGAGCCTACTCATGCTCTGACAGAGACGTGTACAAGCTGGCTGAACTCTTTTCATTTAGCGCTCGAAATGAGTAAACTCAAGAAGCAGTTGAACTTTAGACAGTTGGTACATTTTAATTCATTCAAAAAGTTCCCTTTTTCCGTGAAATTGGAATATCTCAATTGCATCCTCCTCACGTCTTCTCTCCTCTCGACACTCCTAATTCTCTAAACCCATCGTTTGAGAAAAGTAGAGTTCCCTCCACCAAGACCTTTTCTACCAAGGTGTTAATTGAATAGTTTGAAAAGGCTCTGCTGAGATTCGAACTCAGGATCTCCTGTTTACTAGACAGGCGCTTTAACCAACTAAGCCACAGCGCCCATATATGTCTTATCTGTTGCAGGTAATAACACTGCCACACGCATTAAAATCAAACTAGTCTCATTCATTTAATCCATATCTCTGTCTTGCAAAAATCACGTCACAAAAAAATATGTTATTTAGTAACATTGGAATCGATATGGACACCTTCAATTGTCTAGCGACAGTGTTTTTTAAGCTATGTTTTGTGACCTTCTCCTCCAATGTGTTCAATGAATTGCTTGAAAAGGCTCTGCTGAGATTCGAACTCAGGATCTCCTGTTTACAAGACAGGCGCTTTAACCAACTAAGCCACAGAGCCCATAGATGAAATTTCTATTGCAGGTAAGAACACCGACACACGTATTTAAATCAAACCAGAATAATTAATTTAACCCATATCTCTGTCTTGCAAAAATCACGTCACAAAAAAATATGTTATTTAGTAACATTGGAATCGATATGGACACCTTCAATTGTCTAGCAACAGGGTTTCTTAAGCTATGTTTTGGGACCCAATGTCGGCCCGAATCTGTGTGAGGTGGGCCGCGAGATATCAGTAAACATTTGTAGTCACATACTATTTTTTCTTTTAATTTCGGTCATTCGAGGACAGTACATTTTTCATTTGGGTCTCGAGCTGAATAAACTCAAGATCCTCTGACATGGATTCTTAAACTATGGTTTGGTACCCAAAGTGGGCATTAGCATGTGATAGGTGGATCACGAGATATGAGTAAACATTCAGAATCATACACTATTTCTTCATAATTTTGGTCGTTTCGGGGAAACTACATTTCTCATTTGGGTCTCGAGCTTCAAAATGGTAAAAACCTAAGAAACAGCAGATGAATCAGTTAATGTAAGTAATTAACCTACCATGAGATGGGGGACTTTGTCAAATGGAAGAGTTGCTGAGTTTCTTAGCTCACAAAGTAAGTTTAAACTCATTCAAAATACAACCCTTTTGAAATGATAGTGCTGTGCCATGACCCGGATTGAGGACCGGGGTTGCTGGGGCCACAACGCAGAGTACTAACCACTATACGATCATGGCAAGCTACCAGAGATTGATTGTAGAGCCTACTCATGCTCTGACAGAGACGTGTACAAGCTGGCTGAACTCTTTTCATTTAGCGCTCGAAATGAGTAAACTCAAGAAGCAGTTGAACTTTAGACAATTGGTACATTTTAATTCATTCAAAAAGTTCCCTTTTTCCGTGAAATTGGAATATCTCAATTGCATCCTCCTCACGTCTTCTCTCCTCTCGACACTCCTAATTCTCTAAACCCATCGTTTGAGAAAAGTAGAGTTCCCTCCACCAAGACCTTTTCTACCAAGGTGTTAATTGAATAGTTTGAAAAGGCTCTGCTGAGATTCGAACTCAGGATCTCCTGTTTACTAGACAGGCGCTTTAACCAACTAAGCCACAGCGCCCATATATGTCTTATCTGTTGCAGGTAATAACACTGCCACACGCATTAAAATCAAACTAGTCTCATTCATTTAATCCATATCTCTGTCTTGCAAAAATCACGTCACAAAAAAATATGTTATTTAGTAACATTGGAATCGATATGGACACCTTCAGTTGTCTAGCAACAGGGATTTTTAAGCTTTGTTTTGTGACCTTCTCCTCCAATGTGTTCAATGAATTGCTTGAAAAGGCTCTGCTGAGATTCGAACTCAGGATCTCCTGTTTACAAGACAGGCGCTTTAACCAACTAAGCCACAGAGCCCATAGATAAAAAATTCTGTTGCAGGTAAGAACACCGACACACGTATTTAAATCAAACCAGAATAATTAATTTAACCCATATCTCTGTCTTGCAAAAATCACGTCATAAAAAAATATGTTATTTAGTAACATTGGAATCGATATGGACACCTTCAATTGTCTAGCAACAGGGTTTCTTAAGCTATGTTTTGGGACCCAAAGTCGGCCTGAGTCTGTGTGAGGTGGGCCGCGAGATATCAGTAAACATTTGTAGTCACATACTATTTTTTCTTTTAATTTCGGTCATTCGAGGACAGTACATTTTTCATTTGGGTCTCGAGCTGAATAAACTCAAGATCCTCTGACATGGATTCTTAAACTATGGTTTGGTACCCAAAGTGGGCATTAGCAGGTGATAGGTGGATCGCGAGATATGAGTAAACATTCAGAATCATACACTATTTCTTCATAATTTTGGTCGTTTCGGGGAAACTACATTTCTCATTTGGGTCTCGAGCTTCAAAATGGTAAAAACCTAAGAAACAGCAGAGGAATCAGTTAATGTAAGTAATTAACCTACCATGAGATGGGGGACTTTGTCAAATGGAAGAGTTGCTGAGTTTCTTAGCTCACAAAGTAAGTTTAAACTCATTCAAAATACAACCCCTTTGAAATGATAGTGCTGTGCCATGACCCGGACTGAGGACCGGGGTTGCTGGGGCCACAACGCAGAGTACTAACCACTATACGATCATGGCAAGCTACCAGAGATTGATTGTAGAGCCTACTCATGCTCTGACAGAGACGTGTACAAGCTGGCTGAACTCTTTTCATTTAGCGCTCGAAATGAGTAAACTCAAGAAGAAGTTGAACTTTAGACAGTTGGTACATTTTAATTCATTCAAAAAGTTCCCCTTTTCCGTGAAATTGGAATATCTCAATTGCATCCTCCTCACGTCTTCTCTCCTCTCGACACTCCTAATTCTCTAAACCCATCGTTTGAGAAAAGTAGAGTTCCCTCCACCAAGACCTTTTCTACCAAGGCGTTAATTGAATAGTTTGAAAAGGCTCTGCTGAGATTCGAACTCAGGATCTCCTGTTTACTAGACAGGCGCTTTAACCAACTAAGCCACAGCGCCCATATATGTCTTATCTGTTGCAGGTAATAACACTGCCACACGCATTAAAATCAAACTAGTCTCATTCATTTAATCCATATCTCTGTCTTGCAAAAATCACGTCACAAAAAAATATGTTATTTAGTAACATTGGAATCGATATGGACACCTTCAATTGTCTAGCAACAGGGATTTTTAAGCTTTGTTTTGTGACCTTCTCCTCCAATGTGTTCAATGAATTGCTTGAAAAGGCTCTGCTGAGATTCGAACTCAGGATCTCCTGTTTACAAGACAGGCGCTTTAACCAACTAAGCCACAGAGCCCATAGATAAAAAATTCTGTTGCAGGTAAGAACACCGACACACGTATTTAAATCAAACCAGAATAATTAATTTAACCCATATCTCTGTCTTGCAAAAATCACGTCATAAAAAAATATGTTATTTAGTAACATTGGAATCGATATGGACACCTTCAATTGTCTAGCAACAGGGTTTCTTAAGCTATGTTTTGGGACCCAAAGTCGGCCTGAGTCTGTGTGAGGTGGGCCGCGAGATATCAGTAAACATTTGTAGTCACATACTATTTTTTCTTTTAATTTCGGTCATTCGAGGACAGTACATTTTTCATTTGGGTCTCGAGCTGAATAAACTCAAGATCCTCTGACATGGATTCTTAAACTATGGTTTGGTACCCAAAGTGGGCATTAGCAGGTGATAGGTGGATCGCGAGATATGAGTAAACATTCAGAATCATACACTATTTCTTCATAATTTTGGTCGTTTCGGGGAAACTACATTTCTCATTTGGGTCTCGAGCTTCAAAATGGTAAAAACCTAAGAAACAGCAGAGGAATCAGTTAATGTAAGTAATTAACCTACCATGAGATGGGGGACTTTGTCAAATGGAAGAGTTGCTGAGTTTCTTAGCTCACAAAGTAAGTTTAAACTCATTCAAAATACAACCCCTTTGAAATGATAGTGCTGTGCCATGACCCGGACTGAGGACCGGGGTTGCTGGGGCCACAACGCAGAGTACTAACCACTATACGATCATGGCAAGCTACCAGAGATTGATTGTAGAGCCTACTCATGCTCTGACAGAGACGTGTACAAGCTGGCTGAACTCTTTTCATTTAGCGCTCGAAATGAGTAAACTCAAGAAGAAGTTGAACTTTAGACAGTTGGTACATTTTAATTCATTCAAAAAGTTCCCCTTTTCCGTGAAATTGGAATATCTCAATTGCATCCTCCTCACGTCTTCTCTCCTCTCGACACTCCTAATTCTCTAAACCCATCGTTTGAGAAAAGTAGAGTTCCCTCCACCAAGACCTTTTCTACCAAGGCGTTAATTGAATAGTTTGAAAAGGCTCTGCTGAGATTCGAACTCAGGATCTCCTATTTACTAGACAGGCGCTTTAACCAACTAAGCCACAGCACCCATATATGTCTTATCTGTTGCAGGTAATAACACTGCCACACGCATTAAAATCAAACTAGTCTCATTCATTTAATCCATATCTCTGTCTTGCAAAAATCACGTGACAAAAAAATCTGTTATTTAGTAACATTGGAATTGATATGGACACCTTCAATTGTCTAGCAACAGGGTTTTTTAAGCTATGTTTTGTGACCTTCTCCTCCAATGTGTTCAATGAATTGCTTGAAAAGGCTCTGCTGAGATTCGAACTCAGGATCTCCTGTTTACAAGACAGGCGCTTTAACCAACTAAGCCACAGAGCCCATAGATGAAATTTCTTTTGCAGGTAAGAACACCGACACACGTATTTAAATCAAACCAGAATAATTAATTTAACCCATATCTCTGTCTTGCAAAAATCACGTCACAAAAAAATATGTTATTTAGTAACATTGGAATCGATATGGACACCTTCAATTGTCTAGCAACAGGGTTTCTTAAGCTATGTTTTGGGACCCAATGTCGGCCCGAATCTGTGTGAGGTGGGCCGCGAGATATCAGTAAACATTTGTAGTCACATACTATTTTTTCTTTTAATTTCGGTCATTCGAGGACAGTACATTTTTCATTTGGGTCTCGAGCTGAATAAACTCAAGATCCTCTGACATGGATTCTTAAACTATGGTTTGGTACCCAAAGTGGGCATTAGCATGTGATAGGTGGATCACGAGATATGAGTAAACATTCAGAATCATACACTATTTCTTCATAATTTTGGTCGTTTCGGGGAAACTACATTTCTCATTTGGGTCTCGAGCTTCAAAATGGTAAAAACCTAAGAAACAGCAGAGGAATCAGTTAATGTAAGTAATTAACCTACCATGAGATGGGGGACTTTGT
Organism: Salvelinus fontinalis; assembly: GCF_029448725.1. Classification (NCBI taxonomy): domain Eukaryota; kingdom Metazoa; phylum Chordata; class Actinopteri; order Salmoniformes; family Salmonidae; genus Salvelinus; species Salvelinus fontinalis. Next base: position 44,098,232 of record NC_074672.1, on the reverse strand, counting down.
CAAATGGAAGAGTTGCTGAGTTTCTTAGCTCACAAAGTAAGTTTAAACTCATTCAAAATACAACCCTTTTGAAATGATAGTGCTGTGCCATGACCCGGATTGAGGACCGGGGTTGCTGGGGCCACAACGCAGAGTACTAACCACTATACGATCATGGCAAGCTACCAGAGATTGATTGTAGAGCCTACTCATGCTCTGACAGAGACGTGTACAAGCTGGCTGAACTCATTTCATTTAGCGCTCGAAATGAGTAAACTCAAGAAGCAGTTGAACTTTAGACAGTTGGTACATTTTAATTCATTCAAAAAGTTCCCTTTTTGCGTGAAATTGGAATATCTCAATTGCATCCTCCTCACGTCTTCTCTCCTCTCGACACTCCTAATTCTCTAAACCCATCGTTTGAGAAAAGTAGAGTTCCCTCCACCAAGACCTTTTCTACCAAGGTGTTAATTGAATAGTTTGAAAAGGCTCTGCTGAGATTCGAACTCAGGATCTCCTGTTTACTAGACAGGCGCTTTAACCAACTAAGCCACAGCGCCCATATATGGCTTATCTGTTGCAGGTAATAACACTGCCACACGCATTAAAATCAAACTAGTCTCATTCATTTAATCCATATCTCTGTCTTGCAAAAATCACGTCACAAAAAAATATGTTAATTAGTAACATTGGAATCGATATGGACACCTTCAATTGTCTAGCAACAGGGATTTTTAAGCTGTGTTTTGTGACCTTCTCCTCCAATGTGTTCAATGAATTGCTTGAAAAGGCTCTGCTGAGATTCGAACTCAGGATCTCCTGTTTACAAGACAGGCGCTTTAACCAACTAAGTCACAGAGCCCATAGATGAAATTTCTGTTGCAGGTAAGAACACCGACACACGTATTTAAATCAAACCAGAATAATTAATTTAACCCATATCTCTGTCTTGCAAAAATCACGTCACAAAAAAATATGTTATTTAGTTACATTGGAATCGATATGGACACCTTCAATTGTCTAGCAACAGGGTTTCTTAAGCTATGTTTTGGGACCCAATGTCGGCCCGAATCTGTGTGAGGTGGGCCGCGAGATATCAGTAAACATTTGTAGTCACATACTATTTTTTCTTTTAATTTCGGTCATTCGAGGACAGTACATTTTTCATTTGGGTCTCGAGCTGAATAAACTCAAGATCCTCTGACATGGATTCTTAAACTATGGTTTGGTACCCAAAGTGGGCATTAGCATGTGATAGGTGGATCACGAGATATGAGTAAACATTCAGAATCATACACTATTTCTTCATAATTTTGGTCGTTTCGGGGAAACTACATTTCTCATTTGGGTCTCGAGCTTCAAAATGGTAAAAACCTAAGAAACAGCAGAGGAATCAGTCAATGTAAGTAATTAACCTACCATGAGATGGGGGACTTTGTCAAATGGAAGAGTTGCTGAGTTTCTAAGCTCACAAAGTAAGTTTAAACTCATTCAAAATACAACCCTTTTGAAATGATAGTGCTGTGCCATGACCCGGATTGAGGACCGGGGTTGCTGGGGCCACAACGCAGAGTACTAACCACTATACGATCATGGCAAGCTACCAGAGATTGATTGTAGAGCCTACTCATGCTCTGACAGAGACGTGTACAAGCTGGCTGAACTCTTTTCATTTAGCGCTCGAAATGAGTAAACTCAAGAAGCAGTTGAACTTTAGACAGTTGGTACATTTTAATTCATTCAAAAAGTTCCCTTTTTCCGTGAAATTGGAATATCTCAATTGCATCCTCCTCACGTCTTCTCTCCTCTCGACACTCCTAATTCTCTAAACCCATCGTTTGAGAAAAGTAGAGTTCCCTCCACCAAGACCTTTTCTACCAAGGTGTTAATTGAATAGTTTGAAAAGCCTCTGCTGAGATTCGAACTCAGGATCTCCTGTTTACTAGACAGGCGCTTTAACCAACTAAGCCACAGCGCCCATATATGTCTTATCTGTTGCAGGTAATAACACTGCCACACGCATTAAAATCAAACTAGTCTCATTCATTTAATCCATATCTCTGTCTTGCAAAAATCACGTCACAAAAAAATATGTTATTTAGTAACATTGGAATCGATATGGACACCTTCAATTGTCTAGCAACAGGGATTTTTAAGCTATGTTTTGTGACCTTCTCCTCCAATGTGTTCAATGAATTGCTTGAAAAGGCTCTGCTGAGATTCGAACTCAGGATCTCCTGTTTACAAGACAGGCGCTTTAACCAACTAAGCCACAGAGCCCATAGATAAAAAATTCTGTTGCAGGTAAGAACACCGACACACGTATTTAAATCAAACCAGAATAATTAATTTAACCCATATCTCTGTCTTGCAAAAATCACGTCATAAAAAAATATGTTATTTAGTAACATTGGAATCGATATGGACACCTTCAATTGTCTAGCAACAGGGTTTCTTAAGCTATGTTTTGGGACCCAAAGTCGGCCTGAGTCTGTGTGAGGTGGGCCGCGAGATATCAGTAAACATTTGTAGTCACATACTATTTTTTCTTTTAATTTCGGTCATTCGAGGACAGTACATTTTTCATTTGGGTCTCGAGCTGAATAAACTCAAGATCCTCTGACATGGATTCTTAAACTATGGTTTGGTACCCAAAGTGGGCATTAGCAGGTGATAGGTGGATCGCGAGATATGAGTAAACATTCAGAATCATACACTATTTCTTCATAATTTTGGTCGTTTCGGGGAAACTACATTTCTCATTTGGGTCTCGAGCTTCAAAATGGTAAAAACCTAAGAAACAGCAGAGGAATCAGTTAATGTAAGTAATTAACCTACCATGAGATGGGGGACTTTGTCAAATGGAAGAGTTGCTGAGTTTCTTAGCTCACAAAGTAAGTTTAAACTCATTCAAAATACAACCCCTTTGAAATGATAGTGCTGTGCCATGACCCGGACTGAGGACCGGGGTTGCTGGGGCCACAACGCAGAGTACTAACCACTATACGATCATGGCAAGCTACCAGAGATTGATTGTAGAGCCTACTCATGCTCTGACAGAGACGTGTACAAGCTGGCTGAACTCTTTTCATTTAGCGCTCGAAATGAGTAAACTCAAGAAGCAGTTGAACTTTAGACAGTTGGTACATTTTAATTCATTCAAAAAGTTCCCTTTTTCCGTGAAATTGGAATATCTCAATTGCATCCTCCTCACGTCTTCTCTCCTCTCGACACTCCTAATTCTCTAAACCCATCGTTTGAGAAAAGTAGAGTTCCCTCCACCAAGACCTTTTCTACCAAGGTGTTAATTGAATAGTTTGAAAAGCCTCTGCTGAGATTCGAACTCAGGATCTCCTGTTTACTAGACAGGCGCTTTAACCAACTAAGCCACAGCGCCCATATATGTCTTATCTGTTGCAGGTAATAACACTGCCACACGCATTAAAATTAAACTAGTCTCATTCATTTAATCCATATCTCTGTCTTGCAAAAATCACGTCACAAAAAAATATGTTAATTAGTAACATTGGAATCGATATGGACACCTTCAATTGTCTAGCAACAGGGATTTTTAAGCTGTGTTTTGTGACCTTCTCCTCCAATGTGTTCAATGAATTGCTTGAAAAGGCTCTGCTGAGATTCGAACTCAGGATCTCCTGTTTACAAGACAGGCGCTTTAACCAACTAAGTCACAGAGCCCATAGATGAAATTTCTGTTGCAGGTAAGAACACCGACACACGTATTTAAATCAAACCAGAATAATTAATTTAACCCATATCTCTGTCTTGCAAAAATCACGTCACAAAAAAATATGTTATTTAGTTACATTGGAATCGATATGGACACCTTCAATTGTCTAGCAACAGGGTTTCTTAAGCTATGTTTTGGGACCCAATGTCGGCCCGAATCTGTGTGAGGTGGGCCGCGAGATATCAGTAAACATTTGTAGTCACATACTATTTTTTCTTTTAATTTCGGTCATTCGAGGACAGTACATTTTTCATTTGGGTCTCGAGCTGAATAAACTCAAGATCCTCTGACATGGATTCTTAAACTATGGTTTGGTACCCAAAGTGGGCATTAGCATGTGATAGGTGGATCACGAGATATGAGTAAACATTCAGAATCATACACTATTTCTTCATAATTTTGGTCGTTTCGGGGAAACTACATTTCTCATTTGGGTCTCGAGCTTCAAAATGGTAAAAACCTAAGAAACAGCAGAGGAATCAGTCAATGTAAGTAATTAACCTACCATGAGATGGGGGACTTTGTCAAATGGAAGAGTTGCTGAGTTTCTAAGCTCACAAAGTAAGTTTAAACTCATTCAAAATACAACCCTTTTGAAATGATAGTGCTGTGCCATGACCCGGATTGAGGACCGGGGTTGCTGGGGCCACAACGCAGAGTACTAACCACTATACGATCATGGCAAGCTACCAGAGATTGATTGTAGAGCCTACTCATGCTCTGACAGAGACGTGTACAAGCTGGCTGAACTCTTTTCATTTAGCGCTCGAAATGAGTAAACTCAAGAAGCAGTTGAACTTTAGACAGTTGGTACATTTTAATTCATTCAAAAAGTTCCCTTTTTCCGTGAAATTGGAATATCTCAATTGCATCCTCCTCACGTCTTCTCTCCTCTCGACACTCCTAATTCTCTAAACCCATCGTTTGAGAAAAGTAGAGTTCCCTCCACCAAGACCTTTTCTACCAAGGTGTTAATTGAATAGTTTGAAAAGCCTCTGCTGAGATTCGAACTCAGGATCTCCTGTTTACTAGACAGGCGCTTTAACCAACTAAGCCACAGCGCCCATATATGTCTTATCTGTTGCAGGTAATAACACTGCCACACGCATTAAAATCAAACTAGTCTCATTCATTTAATCCATATCTCTGTCTTGCAAAAATCACGTCACAAAAAAATATGTTATTTAGTAACATTGGAATCGATATGGACACCTTCAATTGTCTAGCAACAGGGATTTTTAAGCTATGTTTTGTGACCTTCTCCTCCAATGTGTTCAATGAATTGCTTGAAAAGGCTCTGCTGAGATTCGAACTCAGGATCTCCTGTTTACAAGACAGGCGCTTTAACCAACTAAGCCACAGAGCCCATAGATAAAAAATTCTGTTGCAGGTAAGAACACCGACACACGTATTTAAATCAAACCAGAATAATTAATTTAACCCATATCTCTGTCTTGCAAAAATCACGTCATAAAAAAATATGTTATTTAGTAACATTGGAATCGATATGGACACCTTCAATTGTCTAGCAACAGGGTTTCTTAAGCTATGTTTTGGGACCCAAAGTCGGCCTGAGTCTGTGTGAGGTGGGCCGCGAGATATCAGTAAACATTTGTAGTCACATACTATTTTTTCTTTTAATTTCGGTCATTCGAGGACAGTACATTTTTCATTTGGGTCTCGAGCTGAATAAACTCAAGATCCTCTGACATGGATTCTTAAACTATGGTTTGGTACCCAAAGTGGGCATTAGCAGGTGATAGGTGGATCGCGAGATATGAGTAAACATTCAGAATCATACACTATTTCTTCATAATTTTGGTCGTTTCGGGGAAACTACATTTCTCATTTGGGTCTCGAGCTTCAAAATGGTAAAAACCTAAGAAACAGCAGAGGAATCAGTTAATGTAAGTAATTAACCTACCATGAGATGGGGGACTTTGTCAAATGGAAGAGTTGCTGAGTTTCTTAGCTCACAAAGTAAGTTTAAACTCATTCAAAATACAACCCCTTTGAAATGATAGTGCTGTGCCATGACCCGGACTGAGGACCGGGGTTGCTGGGGCCACAACGCAGAGTACTAACCACTATACGATCATGGCAAGCTACCAGAGATTGATTGTAGAGCCTACTCATGCTCTGACAGAGACGTGTACAAGCTGGCTGAACTCTTTTCATTTAGCGCTCGAAATGAGTAAACTCAAGAAGCAGTTGAACTTTAGACAGTTGGTACATTTTAATTCATTCAAAAAGTTCCCTTTTTCCGTGAAATTGGAATATCTCAATTGCATCCTCCTCACGTCTTCTCTCCTCTCGACACTCCTAATTCTCTAAACCCATCGTTTGAGAAAAGTAGAGTTCCCTCCACCAAGACCTTTTCTACCAAGGTGTTAATTGAATAGTTTGAAAAGCCTCTGCTGAGATTCGAACTCAGGATCTCCTGTTTACTAGACAGGCGCTTTAACCAACTAAGCCACAGCGCCCATATATGTCTTATCTGTTGCAGGTAATAACACTGCCACACGCATTAAAATTAAACTAGTCTCATTCATTTAATCCATATCTCTGTCTTGCAAAAATCACGTCACAAAAAAATATGTTAATTAGTAACATTGGAATCGATATGGACACCTTCAATTGTCTAGCAACAGGGATTTTTAAGCTGTGTTTTGTGACCTTCTCCTCCAATGTGTTCAATGAATTGCTTGAAAAGGCTCTGCTGAGATTCGAACTCAGGATCTCCTGTTTACAAGACAGGCGCTTTAACCAACTAAGTCACAGAGCCCATAGATGAAATTTCTGTTGCAGGTAAGAACACCGACACACGTATTTAAATCAAACCAGAATAATTAATTTAACCCATATCTCTGTCTTGCAAAAATCACGTCACAAAAAAATATGTTATTTAGTTACATTGGAATCGATATGGACACCTTCAATTGTCTAGCAACAGGGTTTCTTAAGCTATGTTTTGGGACCCAATGTCGGCCCGAATCTGTGTGAGGTGGGCCGCGAGATATCAGTAAACATTTGTAGTCACATACTATTTTTTCTTTTAATTTCGGTCATTCGAGGACAGTACATTTTTCATTTGGGTCTCGAGCTGAATAAACTCAAGATCCTCTGACATGGATTCTTAAACTATGGTTTGGTACCCAAAGTGGGCATTAGCATGTGATAGGTGGATCACGAGATATGAGTAAACATTCAGAATCATACACTATTTCTTCATAATTTTGGTCGTTTCGGGGAAACTACATTTCTCATTTGGGTCTCGAGCTTCAAAATGGTAAAAACCTAAGAAACAGCAGAGGAATCAGTCAATGTAAGTAATTAACCTACCATGAGATGGGGGACTTTGTCAAATGGAAGAGTTGCTGAGTTTCTAAGCTCACAAAGTAAGTTTAAACTCATTCAAAATACAACCCTTTTGAAATGATAGTGCTGTGCCATGACCCGGATTGAGGACCGGGGTTGCTGGGGCCACAACGCAGAGTACTAACCACTATACGATCATGGCAAGCTACCAGAGATTGATTGTAGAGCCTACTCATGCTCTGACAGAGACGTGTACAAGCTGGCTGAACTCTTTTCATTTAGCGCTCGAAATGAGTAAACTCAAGAAGCAGTTGAACTTTAGACAGTTGGTACATTTTAATTCATTCAAAAAGTTCCCTTTTTCCGTGAAATTGGAATATATCAATTGCATCCTCCTCACGTCTTCTCTCCTCTCGACACTCCTAATTCTCTAAACCCATCGTTTGAGAAAAGTAGAGTTCCCTCCACCAAGACCTTTTCTACCAAGGTGTTAATTGAATAGTTTGATAAGGCTCTGCTGAGATTCGAACTCAGGATCTCCTGTTTACTAGACAGGCGCTTTAACCAACTAAGCCACAGCGCCCATATATGTCTTATCTGTTGCAGGTAATAACACTGCCACACGCATTAAAATCAAACTAGTCTCATTCATTTAATCCATATCTCTGTCTTGCAAAAATCACGTCACAAAAAATATGTTATTTAGTAACATTGGAATCGATATGGACACCTTCAATTGTCTAGCAACAGGGATTTTTAAGCTATGTTTTGTGACCTTCTCCTCCAATGTGTTCAATGAATTGCTTGAAAAGGCTCTGCTGAGATTCGAACTCAGGATCTCCTGTTTACAAGACAGGCGCTTTAACCAACTAAGCCACAGAGCCCACAGATAAAAATTTCTGTTGCAGGTAAGAACACCGACACACGTATTTAAATCAAACCAGAATAATTAATTTAACCCATATCTCTGTCTTGCAAAAATCACGTCATAAAAAAATATGTTATTTAGTAACATTGGAATCGATATGGACACCTTCAATTGTCTAGCAACAGGGTTTCTTAAGCTATGTTTTGGGACCCAATGTCGGCCCGAGTCTGTGTGAGGTGGGCCGCGAGATATCAGTAAACATTTGTAGTCACATACTATTTTTTCTTTTAATTTCGGTCATTCGAGGACAGTACATTTTTCATTTGGGTCTCGAGCTGAATAAACTCAAGATCCTCTAACATGGATTCTTAAACTATGGTTTGGTACCCAAAGTGGGCATTAGCATGTGATAGGTGGATCACGAGATATGAGTAAACATTCAGAATCATACACTATTTCTTCATAATTTTGGTCGTTTCGGGGAAACTACATTTCTCATTTGGGTCTCGAGCTTCAAAATGGTAAAAACCTAAGAAACAGCAGATGAATCAGTTAATGTAAGTAATTAACCTACCATGAGATGGGGGACTTTGTCAAATGGAAGAGTTGCTGAGTTTCTTAGCTCACAAAGTAAGTTTAAACTCATTCAAAATACAACCCTTTTGAAATGATAGTGCTGTGCCATGACCCGGATTGAGGACCGGGGTTGCTGGGGCCACAACGCAGAGTACTAACCACTATACGATCATGGCAAGCTACCAGAGATTGATTGTAGAGCCTACTCATGCTCTGACAGAGACGTGTACAAGCTGGCTGAACTCTTTTCATTTAGCGCTCGAAATGAGTAAACTCAAGAAGCAGTTGAACTTTAGACAATTGGTACATTTTAATTCATTCAAAAAGTTCCCTTTTTCCGTGAAATTGGAATATCTCAATTGCATCCTCCTCACGTCTTCTCTCCTCTCGACACTCCTAATTCTCTAAACCCATCGTTTGAGAAAAGTAGAGTTCCCTCCACCAAGACCTTTTCTACCAAGGTGTTAATTGAATAGTTTGAAAAGGCTCTGCTGAGATTCGAACTCAGGATCTCCTGTTTACTAGACAGGCGCTTTAACCAACTAAGCCACAGCGCCCATATATGTCTTATCTGTTGCAGGTAATAACACTGCCACACGCATTAAAATCAAACTAGTCTCATTCATTTAATCCATATCTCTGTCTTGCAAAAATCACGTCACAAAAAAATATGTTATTTAGTAACATTGGAATCGATATGGACACCTTCAATTGTCTAGCAACAGGGATTTTTAAGCTTTGTTTTGTGACCTTCTCCTCCAATGTGTTCAATGAATTGCTTGAAAAGGCTCTGCTGAGATTCGAACTCAGGATCTCCTGTTTACAAGACAGGCGCTTTAACCAACTAAGCCACAGAGCCCATAGATAAAAAATTCTGTTGCAGGTAAGAACACCGACACACGTATTTAAATCAAACCAGAATAATTAATTTAACCCATATCTCTGTCTTGCAAAAATCACGTCATAAAAAAATATGTTATTTAGTAACATTGGAATCGATATGGACACCTTCAATTGTCTAGCAACAGGGTTTCTTAAGCTATGTTTTGGGACCCAAAGTCGGCCTGAGTCTGTGTGAGGTGGGCCGCGAGATATCAGTAAACATTTGTAGTCACATACTATTTTTTCTTTTAATTTCGGTCATTCGAGGACAGTACATTTTTCATTTGGGTCTCGAGCTGAATAAACTCAAGATCCTCTGACATGGATTCTTAAACTATGGTTTGGTACCCAAAGTGGGCATTAGCAGGTGATAGGTGGATCGCGAGATATGAGTAAACATTCAGAATCATACACTATTTCTTCATAATTTTGGTCGTTTCGGGGAAACTACATTTCTCATTTGGGTCTCGAGCTTCAAAATGGTAAAAACCTAAGAAACAGCAGAGGAATCAGTTAATGTAAGTAATTAACCTACCATGAGATGGGGGACTTTGTCAAATGGAAGAGTTGCTGAGTTTCTTAGCTCACAAAGTAAGTTTAAACTCATTCAAAATACAACCCCTTTGAAATGATAGTGCTGTGCCATGACCCGGACTGAGGACCGGGGTTGCTGGGGCCACAACGCAGAGTACTAACCACTATACGATCATGGCAAGCTACCAGAGATTGATTGTAGAGCCTACTCATGCTCTGACAGAGACGTGTACAAGCTGGCTGAACTCTTTTCATTTAGCGCTCGAAATGAGTAAACTCAAGAAGAAGTTGAACTTTAGACAGTTGGTACATTTTAATTCATTCAAAAAGTTCCCCTTTTCCGTGAAATTGGAATATCTCAATTGCATCCTCCTCACGTCTTCTCTCCTCTCGACACTCCTAATTCTCTAAACCCATCGTTTGAGAAAAGTAGAGTTCCCTCCACCAAGACCTTTTCTACCAAGGCGTTAATTGAATAGTTTGAAAAGGCTCTGCTGAGATTCGAACTCAGGATCTCCTGTTTACTAGACAGGCGCTTTAACCAACTAAGCCACAGCGCCCATATATGTCTTATCTGTTGCAGGTAATAACACTGCCACACGCATTAAAATCAAACTAGTCTCATTCATTTAATCCATATCTCTGTCTTGCAAAAATCACGTCACAAAAAAATATGTTATTTAGTAACATTGGAATCGATATGGACACCTTCAATTGTCTAGCAACAGGGATTTTTAAGCTTTGTTTTGTGACCTTCTCCTCCAATGTGTTCAATGAATTGCTTGAAAAGGCTCTGCTGAGATTCGAACTCAGGATCTCCTGTTTACAAGACAGGCGCTTTAACCAACTAAGCCACAGAGCCCATAGATAAAAAATTCTGTTGCAGGTAAGAACACCGACACACGTATTTAAATCAAACCAGAATAATTAATTTAACCCATATCTCTGTCTTGCAAAAATCACGTCACAAAAAAATATGTTATTTAGTAACATTGGAATCGATATGGACACCTTCAATTGTCTAGCAACAGGGTTTCTTAAGCTATGTTTTGGGACCCAATGTCGGCCCGAATCTGTGTGAGGTGGGCCGCGAGATATCAGTAAACATTTGTAGTCACATACTATTTTTTCTTTTAATTTCGGTCATTCGAGGACAGTACATTTTTCATTTGGGTCTCGAGCTGAATAAACTCAAGATCCTCTGACATGGATTCTTAAACTATGGTTTGGTACCCAAAGTGGGCATTAGCATGTGATAGGTGGATCACGAGATATGAGTAAACATTCAGAATCATACACTATTTCTTCATAATTTTGGTCGTTTCGGGGAAACTACATTTCTCATTTGGGTCTCGAGCTTCAAAATGGTAAAAACCTAAGAAACAGCAGAGGAATCAGTTAATGTAAGTAATTAACCTACCATGAGATGGGGGACTTTGTCAAATGGAAGAGTTGCTGAGTTTCTTAGCTCACAAAGTAAGTTTAAACTCATTCAAAATACAACCCTTTTGAAATGATAGTGCTGTGCCATGACCCGGATTGAGGACCGGGGTTGCTGGGGCCACAACGCAGAGTACTAACCACTATACGATCATGGCAAGCTACCAGAGATTGATTGTAGAGCCTACTCATGCTCTGACAGAGACGTGTACAAGCTGGCTGAACTCATTTCATTTAGCGCTCGAAATGAGTAAACTCAAGAAGCAGTTGAACTTTAGACAGTTGGTACATTTTAATTCATTCAAAAAGTTCCCTTTTTGCGTGAAATTGGAATATCTCAATTGCATCCTCCTCACGTCTTCTCTCCTCTCGACACTCCTAATTCTCTAAACCCATCGTTTGAGAAAAGTAGAGTTCCCTCCACCAAGACCTTTTCTACCAAGGTGTTAATTGAATAGTTTGAAAAGGCTCTGCTGAGATTCGAACTCAGGATCTCCTGTTTACTAGACAGGCGCTTTAACCAACTAAGCCACAGCGCCCATATATGGCTTATCTGTTGCAGGTAATAACACTGCCACACGCATTAAAATCAAACTAGTCTCATTCATTTAATCCATATCTCTGTCTTGCAAAAATCACGTCACAAAAAAATATGTTAATTAGTAACATTGGAATCGATATGGACACCTTCAATTGTCTAGCAACAGGGATTTTTAAGCTATATTTTGTGACCTTCTCCTCCAATGTGTTCAATGAATTGCTTGAAAAGGCTCTGCTGAGATTCGAACTCAGGATCTCCTGTTTACAAGACAGGCGCTTTAACCAACTAAGTCACAGAGCCCATAGATGAAATTTCTGTTGCAGGTAAGAACACCGACACACGTATTTAAATCAAACCAGAATAATTAATTTAACCCATATCTCTGTCTTGCAAAAATCACGTCACAAAAAAATATGTTATTTAGTTACATTGGAATCGATATGGACACCTTCAATTGTCTAGCAACAGGGTTTCTTAAGCTATGTTTTGGGACCCAATGTCGGCCCGAATCTGTGTGAGGTGGGCCGCGAGATATCAGTAAACATTTGTAGTCACATACTATTTTTTCTTTTAATTTCGGTCATTCGAGGACAGTACATTTTTCATTTGGGTCTCGAGCTGAATAAACTCAAGATCCTCTGACATGGATTCTTAAACTATGGTTTGGTACCCAAAGTGGGCATTAGCATGTGATAGGTGGATCACGAGATATGAGTAAACATTCAGAATCATACACTATTTCTTCATAATTTTGGTCGTTTCGGGGAAACTACATTTCTCATTTGGGTCTCGAGCTTCAAAATGGTAAAAACCTAAGAAACAGCAGAGGAATCAGTCAATGTAAGTAATTAACCTACCATGAGATGGGGGACTTTGTCAAATGGAAGAGTTGCTGAGTTTCTAAGCTCACAAAGTAAGTTTAAACTCATTCAAAATACAACCCTTTTGAAATGATAGTGCTGTGCCATGACCCGGATTGAGGACCGGGGTTGCTGGGGCCACAACGCAGAGTACTAACCACTATACGATCATGGCAAGCTACCAGAGATTGATTGTAGAGCCTACTCATGCTCTGACAGAGACGTGTACAAGCTGGCTGAACTCTTTTCATTTAGCGCTCGAAATGAGTAAACTCAAGAAGCAGTTGAACTTTAGACAGTTGGTACATTTTAATTCATTCAAAAAGTTCCCTTTTTCCGTGAAATTGGAATATCTCAATTGCATCCTCCTCACGTCTTCTCTCCTCTCGACACTCCTAATTCTCTAAACCCATCGTTTGAGAAAAGTAGAGTTCCCTCCACCAAGACCTTTTCTACCAAGGTGTTAATTGAATAGTTTGAAAAGCCTCTGCTGAGATTCGAACTCAGGATCTCCTGTTTACTAGACAGGCGCTTTAACCAACTAAGCCACAGCGCCCATATATGTCTTATCTGTTGCAGGTAATAACACTGCCACACGCATTAAAATCAAACTAGTCTCATTCATTTAATCCATATCTCTGTCTTGCAAAAATCACGTCACAAAAAAATATGTTATTTAGTAACATTGGAATCGATATGGACACCTTCAATTGTCTAGCAACAGGGATTTTTAAGCTATGTTTTGTGACCTTCTCCTCCAATGTGTTCAATGAATTGCTTGAAAAGGCTCTGCTGAGATTCGAACTCAGGATCTCCTGTTTACAAGACAGGCGCTTTAACCAACTAAGCCACAGAGCCCATAGATAAAAAATTCTGTTGCAGGTAAGAACACCGACACACGTATTTAAATCAAACCAGAATAATTAATTTAACCCATATCTCTGTCTTGCAAAAATCACGTCATAAAAAAATATGTTATTTAGTAACATTGGAATCGATATGGACACCTTCAATTGTCTAGCAACAGGGTTTCTTAAGCTATGTTTTGGGACCCAAAGTCGGCCTGAGTCTGTGTGAGGTGGGCCGCGAGATATCAGTAAACATTTGTAGTCACATACTATTTTTTCTTTTAATTTCGGTCATTCGAGGACAGTACATTTTTCATTTGGGTCTCGAGCTGAATAAACTCAAGATCCTCTGACATGGATTCTTAAACTATGGTTTGGTACCCAAAGTGGGCATTAGCAGGTGATAGGTGGATCGCGAGATATGAGTAAACATTCAGAATCATACACTATTTCTTCATAATTTTGGTCGTTTCGGGGAAACTACATTTCTCATTTGGGTCTCGAGCTTCAAAATGGTAAAAACCTAAGAAACAGCAGAGGAATCAGTTAATGTAAGTAATTAACCTACCATGAGATGGGGGACTTTGTCAAATGGAAGAGTTGCTGAGTTTCTTAGCTCACAAAGTAAGTTTAAACTCATTCAAAATACAACCCCTTTGAAATGATAGTGCTGTGCCATGACCCGGACTGAGGACCGGGGTTGCTGGGGCCACAACGCAGAGTACTAACCACTATACGATCATGGCAAGCTACCAGAGATTGATTGTAGAGCCTACTCATGCTCTGACAGAGACGTGTACAAGCTGGCTGAACTCTTTTCATTTAGCGCTCGAAATGAGTAAACTCAAGAAGAAGTTGAACTTTAGACAGTTGGTACATTTTAATTCATTCAAAAAGTTCCCCTTTTCCGTGAAATTGGAATATCTCAATTGCATCCTCCTCACGTCTTCTCTCCTCTCGACACTCCTAATTCTCTAAACCCATCGTTTGAGAAAAGTAGAGTTCCCTCCACCAAGACCTTTTCTACCAAGGCGTTAATTGAATAGTTTGAAAAGGCTCTGCTGAGATTCGAACTCAGGATCTCCTGTTTACTAGACAGGCGCTTTAACCAACTAAGCCACAGCGCCCATATATGTCTTATCTGTTGCAGGTAATAACACTGCCACACGCATTAAAATCAAACTAGTCTCATTCATTTAATCCATATCTCTGTCTTGCAAAAATCACGTGACAAAAAAATCTGTTATTTAGTAACATTGGAATTGATATGGACACCTTCAATTGTCTAGCAACAGGGTTTTTTAAGCTATGTTTTGTGACCTTCTCCTCCAATGTGTTCAATGAATTGCTTGAAAAGGCTCTGCTGAGATTCAAACTCAGGATCTCCTGTTTACAAGACAGGCGCTTTAACCAACTAAGCCACAGAGCCCATAGATGAAATTTCTGTTGCAGGTAAGAACACCGACACACGTATTTAAATCAAACCAGAATAATTAATTTAACCCATATCTCTGTCTTGCAAAAATCACGTCACAAAAAAATATGTTATTTAGTAACATTGGAATCGATATGGACACCTTCAATTGTCTAGCAACAGGGTTTCTTAAGCTATGTTTTGGGACCCAATGTCGGCCCGAATCTGTGTGAGGTGGGCCGCGAGATATCAGTAAACATTTGTAGTCACATACTATTTTTTCTTTTAATTTCGGTCATTCGAGGACAGTACATTTTTCATTTGGGTCTCGAGCTGAATAAACTCAAGATCCTCTGACATGGATTCTTAAACTATGGTTTGGTACCCAAAGTGGGCATTAGCATGTGATAGGTGGATCACGAGATATGAGTAAACATTCAGAATCATACACTATTTCTTCATAATTTTGGTCGTTTCGGGGAAACTACATTTCTCATTTGGGTCTCGAGCTTCAAAATGGTAAAAACCTAAGAAACAGCAGAGGAATCAGTTAATGTAAGTAATTAACCTACCATGAGATGGGGGACTTTGTCAAATGGAAGAGTTGCTGAGTTTCTTAGCTCACAAAGTAAGTTTAAACTCATTCAAAATACAACCCTTTTGAAATGATAGTGCTGTGCCATGACCCGGATTGAGGACCGGGGTTGCTGGGGCCACAACGCAGAGTACTAACCACTATACGATCATGGCAAGCTACCAGAGATTGATTGTAGAGCCTACTCATGCTCTGACAGAGACGTGTACAAGCTGGCTGAACTCATTTCATTTAGCGCTCGAAATGAGTAAACTCAAGAAGCAGTTGAACTTTAGACAGTTGGTACATTTTAATTCATTCAAAAAGTTCCCTTTTTGCGTGAAATTGGAATATCTCAATTGCATCCTCCTCACGTCTTCTCTCCTCTCGACACTCCTAATTCTCTAAAACCATCGTTTGAGAAAAGTAGAGTTCCCTCCACCAAGACCTTTTCTACCAAGGTGTTAATTGAATAGTTTGAAAAGGCTCTGCTGAGATTCGAACTCAGGATCTCCTGTTTACTAGACAGGCGCTTTAACCAACTAAGCCACAGCGCCCATATATGGCTTATCTGTTGCAGGTAATAACACTGCCACACGCATTAAAATCAAACTAGTCTCATTCATTTAATCCATATTGTCACGGCTCCTCCTCTGCAGTGCAGGGGGCGGTTCCTCCTGCAGGCAGAGGAGGGTCGTTAAGTGATTGGAGCCACCTGGGCTCAGGGTATAAAACTGCTTACTAATCACCTCTCCCTGTCTTGCTCTCTCTCTCTCTCTGCTCCTCCAGGTATGCTCATGATTTGTTTGTTCCTTTTTAGTTTTGCATAGTTTTCACTCAGTCATGTTCACACACACATATTCATGCACCCATGCACTTTACATACACCTTACATTATGATACATCCACACCTCATTCCTATTTCTTAGTTTAAGTTAGTAGTTGGTTTAATAATAAAGAACACTTTTGAATTGGCCTATACCTGTTGTTCGTGTCCTCTCATTTGTCACAGGCTATGAGCCGGCTTGTGACAAGTGGGGGCTCATCCGGGATAGTAGTTAACTTGGGTTAGTTTAGTTCAGATTGACAATTTTTTTTGTTTGAGTGGATGTTTTGGTTGGGCCAATTTTGTTTAAGAGAGAGTTGAGAACCATGTGTTCTTTTGGTTCAGTTAGCTTGGTAGCTAAGCAATTCACTTTGTGTTTTTCTGGGTTTTGTTCAGGTGGGAGTCCTCTCCTGTTCAGGCATATCAGCAAGTGTCAATAGGAGGCTTGTGGTGTTTTTGTTTTAGGTGGCAGTGAACGTGGGTAGAGCATCCCTTTCCCTTTTCCCCTACATCGGCTCGGGAGCACCTCCGTGGTTATGGGAGGGCTGCCAGTTTCTGGTTGTCTTTTCCACTCCACTGGTTTTGTGTGCATAAAACCCCACCACATGTGACTGCACGAAGACCAGGGCCAGTTAGTTAGTAGTTTTTGGAGGATAGTGGGGTGTGGCTCCTGTCCTTGAACCCAGATTGACAGCAGGTGAGTTGTGTTTTTTTTTGAGCATTTGTAATAGTTGTATTGGTTGAGGAAAATGTCTTCCATTTTGAGTAGTTTTGTTCAAGCTCCTTCAGAGGTAGCCTTAGAATTGTGTACTAAGGAGCAGTTAATTGAAATTGCTGAACATTATCAGATTGAGATTGTTGATAAAAAAATTAAAGAGACTGTTAAAACTAGCTTAAAGCAGGGTCTTAGGGAAATGGGTGTTTTTGGCGGTCAGTCTGCTAGTAGTGAGGGTGCAAGTTTTCAGGCTAGCCCTTCATTAACTTTTGAGCAGCAGAAAGAACTGTTGCAAATGCAAAGGCAAATGCAATTAGAGCAAATGCAAATGCAATTAGAGATAGAGCGATTGAGAAATGCTAATAGACCGGAAAGACTACCACAGTTTGATGTTTCACAGAATCTTCATTTGTTGCCTAAATTTGATGAGTCAGATCCAGACACATACTTTACTTTATTTGAGCGTATTGCGGAAGCTAGAGCTTGGTCAGATTTGGACATGACTATGTTGTTGCAATGTGTACTTACAGGTAAAGCACGTGAGGCTTTTGCAGCACTGAGTGTAGCTGACAGTAAAGTTTATGCTAAAGTTAAATCAGCAGTTCTGAAGGTCTACGAGCTTGTGCCAGAGGCATATCGTCAACGTTTTCGTTACAGGAAAAAGTTAGATTCACAAACCTATTCTGAGTTTGTTTGTGATTTAACTTCTGCATTTAATCGTTGGTGTACAGCTTCTGAAGTTAGTACTTTTGAGGGTCTGTCTAATTTGATTGTGTTAGAAAAGTTCAAAAATTCTGTTTCTTACCAGGTTGCTACATACCTGAATGAAAGTAAAGTTAAGTCTCCAAGTGATGCAGCCATCCTTGCAGATGAGTACAGGCTAACACATAAAAGACATTTTGAGTTAAACAGTGACATGTACCATGAAAATAACTTTACTCCTAGGAATAGTAGGTCACCTTTTTTGGGGGCTTCTTTCCAAAGGCCTCGGCAGAAGTTTAAGTCTGGAGGACTTAAAGGACCGGTTAATGCTAATACCTGTCGCTACTGTTTAGTTGAAGGACATTGGAAGAAAAATTGTCCTCTGCTTAAATCAAAACAGTCAGTTCAAGTTAAACCTGCTGTGATGGCAAGTCCTGTTACAGCCTCTGACCACCAGGGTGAGCTGTTTCAGCCACTAGTTGAGTTTGATTCTCAGTTTTCCCGCTGTGATTTTTCAGCCTTTATTTCAGATGGTGTAGTGTCCCTGGTAGATGGCAACCAGAATGTTAAAATCAAGATCCTAAGAGACACTGGAGCTTTAGATTCTTTTATTCTGGAATCTGTTTTGCCGTTCTCTAAAGAGTCTGATACTGGCCGTTGTGTAATGGTATGTGGTATGGGTTTAGTTCCATTCTCTTGTCCTTTACATGAAGTTACCCTAAAATGTGGTCTGGTAGAGGGTGATGTAGATGTTGGGGTTAGACCTCAGTTGCCAGTAGAGGGAGTGCACATGATTTTGGGGAATGACTTGGCAGGTAGTAAGGTGTGGGCAGATGGCAAATTAAACATCTGTAAGAAGCAACCTTCAGTGTCACCTGCAAGGGAATCACCGGATCAGAACTGTGTGTCTCCTGAGGTATTTCCAGTTTGTGCGGTTACCCGCGCAGCCTCTCGTAAGGAGATTGAGAGTAAGCCAGAAAGTCTTGAGTTGCCAGTCAAACTCCAGACAGAACAGTTGACTAGTTCTAGAGATTCATTGATGGCTGAGCAAAAAGCCGATACTAATTTGGCTGATCTGTTTGATAAAGTGGTTCCTGATTCAGTGGTGAGGAATAGTGCTCAGTGTTATTTTCTTCTTGATGGGCTGTTGGTCAGGAAATGGGTTCCACACTATGATAAGGGTTTAGGAGAACCAGTCTTTCAGATAGTTGTACCTACTACTTTGCGAAATAAAGTGTTGCAAACTTCACATGGTGATGTGGCAGGTCATATGGGTGTTCGTAAAACGTATGATCGTATACTTCGTTATTTTTTCTGGCCACGTTTAAAGCGGGATGTATCTCAGCTTATTAAAACTTGTGATACGTGTCAGCGCACAAGCAAGCCAAATCAGGTTGTAAAGCCTGCACCGTTGTATCCAATACCAGCCGTAGGGCAACCTTTTGAGCATCTTATTATCGATTGTGTTGGGCCATTACCAAGGTCCAAGTCAGGTCATAGCTACTTATTAACTGTTATGTGTCAAGCAACCAGATATCCGGCAGCTTTTTCCTTGCGTACCATAACTTCAAAATCAGTAGTTAAAGCTTTAACTCAATTTATTTCAACATTTGGGATTCCAAAAACCATCCAGTCAGATCAGGGGTCTAACTTTACCTCTCATTTATTTGCTCAGGTTCTCAAACAGCTTAAAGTTAAACACAACAAGTCTACTGCGTTCCATGCCCAGAGCCAGGGAGCTTTGGAACGTTTTCATCAAACTTTAAAATCCTTGCTTCGTGCATATTGTACGGAACTGTCTGCTGACTGGGAGGAGGGGTTACCTTGGCTGTTACTAGCTGCTCGTGAAGTAGTGCAGGAAAGCACAGGGTTTAGCCCAAATGACTTAGTGTTTGGCCATAAGGTGCGTGGGCCTTTAGCAGTGTTGCAGGATGGTTGTTTGCCTGAGGAACCACCTCGGAACCTTATTGACTATGTAAATGGTTTTAGGTTGAAGTTGTATAGGGCTGGTGAACTAGCGAAAGAAAAACTAAAATGTTCTCAACGGAAAATGAAACTGAAATATGACGGACAGGCTGAGCTGCGTGAGTTTAGTCCCGGTGATCGGGTACTTGCTCTTCTGCCTCTTGTAAGTTCACCTTTTCAGGCAAAATACTGTGGTCCTTTCACTGTGTTGCGTAAAGTGTCAGATTTGAACTATCTTATTGAAACCCCTAGTCATAGGAAGTCCTCTAAATTATGCCATGTGAACCTGTTAAAATGTTATCACTCCCGTGATCTAAGCAAAGTTGAAGGCACTCCAGCAGTGAGGTCAGTGTTGACTGCTGCCACAGTCCCTGCATCTTGTGGCTTTAATTTGGTGGAGGGGGGAGAAGAGGAAGTTAAAGTTTCAGATGAGGTCTTACAAGGACGGTTGAAAAACTCCCAGACTTTGCAAAACCTTGGGGTTTTGGTAGATCATTTAGACTCTGAGAAACGTGATGAATTGGTAGCTCTTATTAGAAACTACCCTGTTTTGTTTTCTGACACTCCATCACAAACCCACTTAATTGAACATGATATAGACATCGGAGATGCTAAGCCTATCAAACAGAGATTTTATCGTGTATCTGAGGAGAAGAGACTAAAACTGGAAACAGAGATGCAGTCTATGTTGGACACAGGTATTGATTTGGCAAAATGTGAGTTTGCCAAAGCTACAGTCACATACCTAGGCAAGGTTGTTGGTCAGGGATTTGTCTGTCCCGTAGAAGCCAAGGTTCAGGCTGTGAAGCAGTTCCCACAGCCCTCTACAAAGAAAGAACTGATGTGCTTCCTGGGAATGGCGGGGTACTACCGTGCTTTTTGTAAACTTTTCGGTAGTAGTGTCCCCACTGACCAATCTGTTGAAGGCCAAGGCTGAATTTATCTGGTCCACCCAGTGTCAAGAGGCATTTGATGCAGTTAAGACTCTTTTGTGTTTGGCACCTGTGTTGGCAGCACCAAATTTTGGGAAACCTTTCAAATTGCAGGTAGACGCCAGTCAAATCGGTGCTGGGGCTGTGCTTCTCCAGGAGAATGACGACAAGGTTGAGTGTCCAGTCAGTTTCTTCTCCCGAAAATTTAATAAGTATCAGAAAAACTATTCTGTAATTGAAAAGGAGGCTTTAGGTCTCATTTGGGCTTTACAGCACTTCGAGGTCTATGTTGGTTCTGGTTTGACCCCTTTAACTGTGTTCACTGACCACAACCCACTTGTTTTTCTGAGGTCCCTGCAAAACCCCAACCAGCGCCTGATGCGTTGGGCTTTGTTCTTGCAACCATTCAACCTTGATATTAGGCACATTAGGGGTAAGGATAATATCATTGCTGATGCTCTGTCCCGTGCTCCTTTAACCTAGCTTGTACCTTCTCTGTTGACCCCTACGGGCTGTCTGTGCCTCTTTCCTCTTAAATTGCTCCCCAGGTACCAGGGCTGCCGAGTTTGAGGGGCGGACAGTCAGCTGGGGGACACGGGGCTACTGCTAGGAGCCGGGATTGTTGTTTTTTTTTGTTTATTTGTTTTTGGGGAAATTTGAATTATTTTGATTATGTTGGAGGAAGTTGGGTTGAGGGTGGGACCCTCATTTTAAGGAGGGGGGTGTCACGGCTCCTCCTCTGCAGTGCAGGGGGCGGTTCCTCCTGCAGGCAGAGGAGGGTCGTTAAGTGATTGGAGCCACCTGGGCTCAGGGTATAAAACTGCTTACTAATCACCTCTCCCTGTCTTGCTCTCTCTCTCTCTCTGCTCCTCCAGGTATGCTCATGATTTGTTTGTTCCTTTTTAGTTTTGCATAGTTTTCACTCAGTCATGTTCACACACACATATTCATGCACCCATGCACTTTACATACACCTTACATTATGATACATCCACACCTCATTCCTATTTCTTAGTTTAAGTTAGTAGTTGGTTTAATAATAAAGAACACTTTTGAATTGGCCTATACCTGTTGTTCGTGTCCTCTCATTTGTCACAGGCTATGAGCCGGCTTGTGACAATATCTCTGTCTTGCAAAAATCACGTCACAAAAAATATGTTATTTAGTAACATTGGAATCGATATGGACACCTTCAATTGTCTAGCAACAGGGTTTCTTAAGCTATGTTTTGGGACCCAAAGTCGGCCTGAGTCTGTGTGAGGTGGGCCGCGAGATATCAGTAAACATTTGTAGTCACATACTATTTTTTCTTTTAATTTCGGTCATTCGAGGACAGTACATTTTTCATTTGGGTCTCGAGCTGAATAAACTCAAGATCCTCTGACATGGATTCTTAAACTATGGTTTGGTACCCAAAGTGGGCATTAGCATGTGATAGGTGGATCGCGAGATACGAGTAAACATTCAGAATCATACACTATTTCTTCATAATTTTGGTCGTTTCGGGGAAACTACATTTCTCATTTGGGTCTCGAGCTTCAAAATGGTAAAAACCTAAGAAACAGCAGAGGAATCAGTTAATGTAAGTAATTAACCTACCATGAGATTGGGGACTTTGTCAAATGGAAGAGTTGCTGAGTTTCTTAGCTCACAAAGTAAGTTTAAACTCATTCAAAATACAACCCTTTTGAAATGATAGTGCTGTGCCATGACCCGGATTGAGGACCGGGGTTGCTGGGGCCACAACGCAGAGTACTAACCACTATACGATCATGGCAAGCTACCAGAGATTGATTGTAGAGCCTACTCATGCTCTGACAGAGACGTGTACAAGCTGGCTGAACTCTTTTCATTTAGCGCTCGAAATGAGTAAACTCAAGAAGCAGTTGAACTTTAGACAGTTGGTACATTTTAATTCATTCAAAAAGTTCCCTTTTTCCGTGAAATTGGAATATCTCAATTGCATCCTCCTCACGTCTTCTCTCCTCTCGACACTCCTAATTCTCTAAACCCATCGTTTGAGAAAAGTAGAGTTCCCTCCACCAAGACCTTTTCTACCAAGGTGCTAATTGAATTGTTTGAAAAGGCTCTGCTGAGATTCGAACTCAGGATCTCCTGTTTACTTGACAGGCGCTTTAACCAACTAAGCTACAGCGCCCATAAATGTCATGTCTGTTGCAGATAATAACACTGCCACACGCATTAAAATCAAACTAGTCTCATTAATTTAATCCATATCTCTGTCTTGCAAAAATCACGTCACAAAAAAATATGTTATTTAGTAACATTGGAATCGATATGGACACCTTCAATTGTCTAGCAACAGGGATTTTTAAGCTATGTTTTGCGACCTTCTCCTCCAATGTGTTCAACGAATTGCTTGAAAGGGCTCTGCTGAGGTTCGAACTCAGGATCTCCTGTTTACAAGACAGGTGCTTTAACCAACTAAGCCACAGCGCCCATAGATATCATGTTTGTTGCAGGTAAGAACACCGACACACGTATTTAATTCAAACCAGAATAATTAATTTATCCCATATCTCTGTCTTGCAAAAATCACGTCACAAATAAATATGTTATTTAGTAACATTGGAATCGATATGGACACCTTCAATTGTCTAGCAACAGGGTTTCTTAAGCTATGTTTTGTGACCTTCTCCTCCAATGTGTTCAATGAATTGCTTGAAATGGCTCTGCTGAGATTCGAACTCAGGATCTCCTGTTTACTAGACAGGCGCTTTAACCAACTAAGCCACAGCGCCCATATATATTGTATCTGTTGCAGGTAATAACACTGCCACACGCATTGTAATCAAACTAGTCTCATTCATTTAATCCATATCTCTGTCTTGCAAAAATCACGTCACAAAATAATATGTTATTTAGTAACGTTGGAATCGATATGGACACCTTCAATTGTCTAGCAACAGGGTTTCTTAAGCTATGTTTTGTGACCTTCTCCTCCAATGTTCCAAGATGGCGTAGCAGTCGGACGTGTGTTTGTCTTGTCCCGTCCCGTCTTGTCCCGCGTAAATAGTCCTCGTATTTTTTGTAAACATTTCGTATATATTTTAATTTCACTTTCCATCTAGGAACTGAATATACATTCCCGCAACCCGCCTCACCCAATGTGGTACGGATCTGCTATTTTTTATACTTTAGAACCGTAACCCCAATCAGAAGCTAGCCAGATAACTAGCTACTAGCTAGTAGTCAGTTAGCCACTGCTGCGGTCTTCACCCTTAACTCGGACACCAGCCAGCTTCAGCTCGGGCCAATACCTGCCAGTCTGCAGGCGCGATATCAACCCAGAGCATATAGGACTGCTTTTTCTCTACCACATCTCTGGATTCCTGACGCAAGCTCTGGAGAATTACACCGGATCATCGTCGCTAGCTAGCTGCAACCGAGTGGCTACTACTGGCTAATACCTCTGTCCCGAAACAAGCACCAGTTAGCCTTGAGCTAGCCGCGAGCTAGGCCCATCTGCCGGCTAGCCGAAGAGGTCTACCAGCAAATTCTTGGGCTACAATACCTCTTTTGCCAATTGGACTGGACCCTTTATTGCCGACACGGAGCCCTGCCGATCCATCACGACTGGTCTGCCGACGTAATTGTCCGAGGTGGTTTCAACAGGCTTTTCCATTGCAACGTTTCTGAATACCCATCTGCTAATTATTAGCTGTCTTATCGGCTGCTATCTAAATAAGTATACCGGACAATTATTATTATTATAATTTTTTTCTTTTTCTTGGGTCACTATATCTATTTTGCCAATTGGATCGATCCCCTCTACCACACGGAACCCCACTAATCTACCGACGGAAACGAATGAGGTGACAAAAATAAATAAATAATAATAACAAATAAAAAAAACAGACCTCCATCCTATGTTATCTTGCTACCGATAGCCAGCTACCCGGCCAGCTGTCTGGATCGCCGTGACCCCAACCAACCTCTACTCACTGGACCCTTATGATCACTCGATTAAGCATGCCTCTCCTTAATGTAAATATGCCTTGTCCATTGCTGTTCTGGTTAGTGTTTATTGGCTTATTTCACTGTAGAGCCTCTAGCCCTGCTCACTATATATCCAACCTCTCAGTTCCACCACCCACATATGCGATGACATCACCTGGTTTCAATGATGTTTCTAGAGACAATATCTCTCTCATCATCACTCATTACCCAGGTTTACCTCCACTGTATTCACATCCTACCATACCTTTGTCTGTACATTATTCCTTGAAGCTATTTTATCGCCCCCAGAAACTTCCTTTTACTCTCTGTTCTAGACGTTCTAGACGACCAATTGACATAGCTTTTAGCCGTACCCTTATCCTACTCCTCCTCTGTTCCTCTGGTGATGTAGAGGTGAATCCAGGCCCTGCAGTACCTAGCTCCACTCCTATTCCCCAGGCGCTCTCTTTTGATGACTTCTGTAACCGTAATAGCCTTGGTTTCATGCATGTTAACATTAGAAGCCTCCTCCCTAAGTTTGTTTTGTTCACTGCTTTAGCACACTCTGCCAACCCAGATGTTTTAGCCGTGTCTGAATCCTGGCTTAGGAAGACCACCAAAAATTCTGACATTTTCATCCCTAACTACAAGATTTTCAGACAAGATAGAACGGCCAAAGGGGGCGGTGTTGCAATCTACTGCAAGGATTGCCTGCAGAGTTCTGTTTTACTATCCAGGTCTGTTCCCAAACAATTTGAACTTCTACTTTTAAAAATCCACCTCTCTAAAAACAAGTCTCTCACTGTTGCCGCCTGCAATAGACCACCCTCTGCCCCCAGCTGTGCTCTGGACACCATATGTGAACTGATTGCCCCCCATCTATCTTCAGAGCTTGTGCTGCTAGGCGACCTAAATTGGAACATGCTTAACACCCCAGCCATCCTACAATCTAAGCTTGATGCCCTCAATCTCACACAAATTATCAATGAACCTACCAGGTATCACCCCAATTCCGTAAACACGGGTACCCTCATAGACATCATCCTAACCAACTTGCCCTCCAAATACACCTCTGCTGTTTTCAACCAAGATCTCAGCGATCACTGCCTCATTGCCTGTATCCGTAATGGGTCAGCGATAAAACGACCTCCACTCATCACTGTCAAACGCTCCCTGAAACACTTCAGCAAGCAGGCCTTTCTAATCGACCTGGCCGAGGTATCCTGGAAGGATATTGATCTCATCCCGTCAGTAGAGGATGCCTGGATATTTTTTTTAAATGCCTTCCTCACCATCTTGAATAAGCATGCCCCATTCAAGAAATTTAGAACCAGGAACAGATATAGCCCTTGGTTCTCTCCTGACCTGACTGCCCTTAACCAACAGAAAAACATCTTATGGCGTTCTGCATTAGCATCGAACAGCCCCCGTGATATGCAACTTTTCAGGGAAGCTAGAAACCAGTATACACAGGCAGTTAGAAAAGCCAAGGCTAGCTTTTTCAAGCAGAAATTTGCTTCCTGCAACACAAACTCAAAAAAGTTCTGGGACACTGTAAAGTCCATGGAGAATAAGAACACCTCCACCCAGCTTCCAACTGCACTGAAGATAGGAAACACTGTCACCACCGACAAATCCACTATAATTGAAAATTTCAACAAGCATTTTTCTACGGCTGGCCATGCTTTCCACCTGGCTACCCCTACCCCGGTCAACAGCACTGCCCTCCCCTCTGCTACTCGCCCACGCCTTCCCCATTTCTCTTTCTCCCAAATACAGTCAGCTGATGTTCTGAAAGAGCTGCAAAATCTGGACCCTTACAAATCAGCCGGGCTAGATAATCTGGACTCTTTCTTTCTAAAACTATCTGCTGAAATTGTTGCCACCCCTATTACCAGCCTTTTCAACCTCTCTTTCGTGTCGTCGGAGATTCCCAAAGATTGGAAAGCAGCTGCGGTTATCCCCCTCTTCAAAGGGGGTACACTTTTGACCCAAACAGCTACAGACCTATATCTATCCTACCCTGCCTTTCTAAGGTCTTCGAAAGCCAAGTCAACAAACAGATTACCGACCATCTCGAATCCCACCATACCTTCTCCGCTATGCAATCTGGTTTCAGAGCTGGTCATGGGTGCACCTCAGCCACGCTCAAGGTCATAAACGATATCTTAACCACTATCGATAGGAAACAGTACTTGTGCAGCCATATTCATTGACCTGGCCAAGGCTTTTGACTCTGTCAATCACCACATCCTCATCGGCAGACTCGACAGCCTTGGTTTCTCTAATGATTGCCTCGCCTGGTTCACCAACTACTTCTCTGATCGAGTTCAGTGTGTCAAATCGGAGGGTCTGTTGTCCGGACCTCTGGCAGTCTCTATGGGGGTGCCACAGGGTTCAATTCTTGGACCGACTCTCTTCTCTGTATACATCAATGATGTCGCTCTTGCTGCTGGTGAGTCTCTGATCCACCTCTACGCAGACGACACTATTCTGTATACTTCTGGCCCTTCTTTTGACACTGTGTTAACAACCCTCCAGGCGAGCTTCAATGCCATACAACTCTCTTTCCGTGGCCTCCAATTGCTCTTAAATACAAGTAAAACTAAATGCATGCTCTTCAACCGATCGCTGCCTGCACCTGCCCGCCTGTCCAACATCACTACTCTAGACGGCTCTGACTTAGAATATGTGGACAACTACAAATACCTAGGTGTCTGGTTAGACTGTAAACTCTCCTTCCAGACTCACATCAAGCATCTCCAATCCAAAGTTAAATCTAGAATCGGCTTCCTATTCCGCAACAAAGCATCCTTCACTCATGCTGCCAAACATACCATTGTAAAACTGACCATCCTACCAATCCTCGACTTCGGTGATGTCATTTACAAAATAGCCTCCAAAACCCTACTCAATAAATTGGATGCAGTCTATCACAGTGCCATCCGTTTTGTCACCAAAGCCCCATATACTACCCACCACTGCGACCTGTACGCTCTCGTTGGCTGGCCCTCGCTTCACACTCGTCGCCAAACCCACTGGCTCCAGGTCATCTACAAGACCCTGCTAGGTAAAGTCCCCCCTTATCTCAGCTCGCTGGTCACCATAGCAGCACCTACCTGTAGCACGCGCTCCAGCAGGTATATCTCTCTGGTCACCCCCAAAACCAATTCTTCCTTTGGCCGCCTCTCCTTACAGTTCTCTGCTGCCAATGACTGGAACGAACTACAAAAATCTCTGAAACTGGAAACACTTATCTCCCTCACTAGCTTTAAGCACCAGCTCTCAGAGCAGCTCATAGATTACTGCACTGTACATAGCCCATCTATAATTTATCCCAAACAACTACCTCTTTACCTACTGTATTTATTTATTTATTTTGCTCCTTTGCACCCCATTATTTCTCTCTCTACTTTACACTTTCTTCCACTGCAAACCAACCATTCCAGTGTTTTTTTACTTGCTATATTGTATTTACTTCGCCACCATGGCCTTTTTTATATTTTTATGTAATTATATATATATTTTATATATTTTGTTTGCCTTCACCTCCCTTATCTCACCTCACTTGCTCACATTGTATATAGACTTATTTTTCACTGTATTATTGACTGTATGTTTGTTTTACTCCATGTGTAACTATGTGTTGTTGTATGTGTCGAACTGCTTTGCTTTATCTTGGCCAGGTCGCAATTGTAAATGAGAACGTGTTCTCAATTTGCCTACCTGGTTAAATAAAGGTGAAAAAAAAACAAAAAAAAAACGCCTGTCTTGTAAACAGGAGGTCCTGAGTTCAAATCTCAGCAGAGCCTTTTCAAGCAATTCATTGAACACATTGAAGGAAAAGGTCACAAAACATAGCTTAAAACCTCTACTTCCACACAATCCCAGATCCGGGAGCACCCCCATCAGTAAACAAGCTGACTAGCATAGCCTAGCATAGCGTCACAAGTAAATACTAGCATCTAAATATCATTAAATCACAAGTCCAAGACACCAGATGAAAGATACACATCTTGTGAATCCAGCCATCATTTCTGATTTTTAAAATGTTTTACAGGGAAGAAACAATATGTAAATCTATTAGCTAACCACGTTAGCAAAAGACACAACTTTTTTTACTCCATCATTTTTTTCCTGCATAGGTAGCTATCACAAATTCGACCAAATAAAGATATAAATAGCCACTAACCAAGAAACAACTTCATCAGATGACAGTCTGATAACATATTTATTGTATAGCATATGTTTTGTTAGAAAAATGTGCATATTTCAGGTATAAATCATAGTTTACCATTACAGCCACCATCACAACTCTCACCAAAGCGACTAGAATAACTACAGAGAGCAACGTGAATTACCTAAATACTCATCATAAAACATTTCTGAAAAATACACAGCGTACAGCAAATGACAGACAAAGATCTTGTGAATCCAGCCAATATTTCAGATTTTCTAAGTGTTTTACAGCGAAAACACAATATAGCATTATATTAGCTTACTACAATAGGCAACCACACAGCAGCATTGATTCATGCACGTTAGCGATAGCGAATAAACCAGCAAAAGATATTAAATTTTTGACTAACCTTCTCAAAACTTCATCAGATGACAGTCCTCTAACATCATATTACACGATACATATAGAGTTTGTTCGAAAATGTGCATATTTAGCGGTACAAATCGTGGTTATACAATGAGAAAAAAAGCCAGGCTGCCAACAATATGTCGGGAGAAATCTTGGGAGAGGCACCTAATCTAATCAATAACTAATCAAAAACTTGACTAAAAAAATACAGGTTGGACAGCAAATGAAAGATACACTAGTTCTTAATGCTATCGCTGTGTTAGATTTTTTAAATTAACGTTACTACAACATAACATACGTTGTCTCGCGTTAAAGCGAGACCGCACCTAGATTATTGGCAGAATATCTGTTCTACATTTTTTAACAGAACAACGAATAAATTTCATAAATACTTCTTCCTATTTCATGAGCTTCCATCAGAATCTTGGGCAAGGTGTCCTTAGTCCAAAAGAATCGTTGCTTGGTTGTAGATTGTCCTCTTCAACGTTCGATTTAGCAGAGTACATTAGCCATGTGGCAAAGACGTGTCCGACTCACTAAAACGCAGGACGATTAAATATCAGAAAATCGCAATATACCGATATAAACTGATATAACTCGGTTTAATATAACAACATTATGATGTCTTTAACACCTATAATGAACAAAAACAGAGCCGGATATATCTAAGGCCTATAACCGGAGCGTTCTAGAGCCACAGCCAGAGCTCCTTCCTGCGTCAGAGCGAAGTGAACAAAGACCGGACCCTTCGTTCCCAGGCCATTTATAACCTCTCAGTTCTGCCTAGCAACCCCATTTCAATTCTCACTATTCGCTGACACCCAGGGGAAGACGTATGCAGTGCATTTCAACCAATAGAAGACAGGCAGATTTATAAACAGATCTCAGAACAGCTTGCAGAATTCAGCATTCTCACATCCTCATAGGAAAAATGCTCCAACTCGAGTTCTGTTTTACTCACAGATATAATTCAAACGGTTTTAGAAACTAGAGACTGTTGTCTATCCAATAGTAATAATAATATGCATATTGTACGAGCAAGAATTGAGTACGAGGCAGTTTAATTTGGGAACGAAATTATTACAAAGTGCAAACAGCACCCCCTATTGAGAAGAAGTTTTAAGAAACCCTGTTGCTAGACAATTGAATGTGTCCATATCGATTCTAATGTTACTAAATAACATACTTTTTGTGACGTGATTTTTGCAAGACATAGATATGGGTTAAATGAATGAGACTAGTTTGATTTAAATGCGTGTGGCAGTGTTATTACCTACATTTACATTTTAGAAATGCAATCGATGGGCGCTGTGGCTTAGTTGGTTGACCTCTAACGCCTCACAAACCCGGATCCGGGAGCACCCCCATCAAAAAAGCTGACTAGCATAGCCTAGCCTAAAGCCACAGGGATATCATATAATAAAATGTTCATGAAATCACAAGTCCAAGACACCAAATGAAAGATACACATCTTGTGAATCAAGCCATAATTTCTGATTTTTAAAATGTTTTACAGGGAAGACACAATATGTAAATCTATTAGCTAACCACGTTAGCAAAAGACACCACTTCTTTACTCCACCATTTTTTTACTCCATCAGTAGCTATCACAAATTCGACCAAATAAAGATATAAATAGCCACTAACCAAGAAACAACCTCATCAGATGACAGTCTGATAACATATTTATTGTATAGCATATGTTTTGTTAAAAAAATGTGCATATTTCCGGTATAAATCAGATTTTACCATTGCAGCCACCAACACAACTCTCACCAAAGCGACTAGAATAACTACAGAGACCATCGTGTATTAGCTAATTACTCATCATAAAACATTTCTTAAAAATACACAGCATACAGCAGATGAAAGACACAGATCTTGTGAATCCAGACAATATTTCAGATTTTCTAAGTGTTTTACAGCGAAAACACAATATAGCGTTATATTAGCTTACCACAATAGCAAACATCACACCAGCATCGATTCAAGGCAAAAATAGTGATAACGTATAAACCACCAAAATATATAAATTTTTTCACGAATCTTCTCAGAATTCTTCAGATGACAGTCCAATAACATATTACACAATGCATATAGAGTTTGTTCGAAAATGTGCATATTTAGCGGCACAAATCGTGCTTATACAATGAGAATAGTGTCCAAAACCTCAAGTAATCTGTCCGGCGCCATCTTGGAGAGGCACCTATTCTAATCGAAAACTATTCATAAACTTGACTAAAAAAATACAGGTTGGACAGCAATTGAAAGACAAATTAGTTCTTAATGCAATCGCTGGGTTACATTTTTAAAATTAACGTTACTTCAAAATACAGCGTGCGATAAAGCAAGGCTACACTGCAAGTAATGTCGGCTTATGCATTTGACTTTTTTCAACAGAACAATGAATTATCAGCATAAATAGTTCTTACTTTTTGATGAACTCTCATCAGAATCTTGGGATAGGTGTCCTTTGTCCAAAAGAATCGTTGCTAGGTTGGAGAACGTCGTCTTCCACGTTGCAATTAGCAGTAAACAATAGCATGAGAGAGAGAGATACCCAACTTCCTACAACGTCAGAAAATGAAATACCCGAAAATCGCAATATACTGACATAAACTGATATAACTCGGTTTAAATTAACAACATTATGATGTCTTTAACACCTATATTGAATAAAAACAGAGCCGGATATATCTAGGAGCTAAAACAGGAGCTTCTAACACGACATGCCAAGATCCTCCCTGCGTCAGAGCGAAGAGTCAAAAGAGGGGACACTTCGTTTCCAAGCAATTTATAGACTTTCAGATCTGCCTAGAGACTCCATTTCAAGTCCCTCTATTCGCTGACACCCAGGGGAAGGCGTATGCAGTGCATCTCAACCAATAGAGGACAGGCAAATTAATAAACTGTTCTGGGAACAGTGAGCAGATTTCAGCATTTTCAAATCCTCATAGAAAAATTGCTCTAAGTCCAGTTCTGTTTCACTCACAGACATATTTCAAACGGTTTTAGAAACTAGAGAGTGATTTCTATCCAATAGTAATAATAATATGCATATTGTACGAGCAAGAATTGAGTACGAGGCAGTTTAATTTGGGAACGTCAAGATTACATAGTGCTAACAGCTCCCCCTATTGACAAGAAGTTTAAAGCTCCTGTCTAGTAAACAGGAGATCCTGAGTTTGAATCTCAGCAGAGCCTTTTCAAACAATTCATTGTACACCTTGGTAGAAAAGGTCTTGGTGGAGGGATCTCTTCTTTTCTCAGCCGATGGGTTTAGAGAATTAGGAGTGTCGAGAGGAGAGAAGATGTGAGGATTTCCAGAAGCTCTTTTCGGCCATAAGAAACAGTAGAAGCAACATTATGTACAAAAAAAAGTTTTAAAAAATGGAGAAAAAAAACGAACAAAATAACACGGTTGATTAAGAACCCGTGAAACGACAGCCATCCTCTCCGATGTCATCTTAAAGAATATTTTTCTATATTGTAATATATTAGTACATACCTGTGAATATTGCAGCCTGTGTGCTAAAGAATATTGATCTATATGAACTCAATTATATTTTTATTCTTTCAGATATTTAAAAGCAGCAACTGTTTGGAGAGGTGCGTTTCAGCCCCATAAACACCTCATATTCTGATGAGCATCTATTACATTCATACTCATCATTACAGGGCAGGATATTATATTCTGATGAGCATCTATTACATTCATACTCATCATTATAGGGCAGGATATCATATTCTGATGAGCATCTATTACATAGCAGCATACCACTCTGCATACCACTACTGGCTTGCTTCTGAAGCTAAGCAGGGTTGGTCCTGGTCAGTGCCTGGATGGGAGACCAGATGCTGCTGGAAGTGGTGTTGGAGGGCCAGTAGGAGGCACTCTTTCCTCTGGTCTAAAAAAAATACCCCAATGCCCCAGAGCAGTGATTGGGGACACTGCCCTGTGTAGGGTGCCGTCTTTCGGATGGGACGTTAAATGTGTGTCCTGACTCTCTGAGGTCATTAAAGATCCCATGGCACTTATCGTAAGAGTAGGGGTGTTAACCCCGGTGTCCTGGCTAAATTCCCAATCTGGACCTCAAACCATCACGGTCACCTAATAATCCCCAGTTTACAATTGGCTCATTCATCCCCCTCCTCTCCCCTGTAACTATTCCCCAGGTCGTTGCTGCAAATGAGAACGTGTTCTCAGTCAACTTACCTGGTAAAATAACGGTAAAATAAAATAAATAAATAAATAAATAAACATTCATAGTCATCATTATAGGGCAGGTTATCATATTCTGATGTAGAATCTATTACATTCATACTCATCATTACAGGGCAGGATATTATATTCTGATGTAGAATCTATTACATTCATACTCGTCATTATAGGGCAGGTTATCATATTCTGATGAGCATCTATTCCATTCATACTCATCATTACAGGGCAGGATATTATATTCTGATGTAGAATCTATTACATTCATACTCATCATTATAGGGCAGGTTATTATATTCTGATAAATCGTCAGTTATCTTTTAATTATTTTTTCCCAGTAGAAAAGGTTAAGCACTTCTAGCAGGTACAGTGTTCAGGAGCTGCCAAGTAGCAAGCCTATTGGAGTCCAGAATAGCGACACTGCTCTCTGGTGGTAAAATAAAAAAACTGTCATTGAACCCATTGAAATTAGGCGATCTCAGTGGAGAAAGATTGTAAAAAAAAAAAAATATATATTTAAAAAAGGAAGAAGAAAAGTAACATTAGTACAAAAGAGTGCAGTGAATTAAGTAATTTCAGAAACTTCTGAAATTAAGAAAGTGAGGAATTAGATAAAAATTAAGAAAGTTAAGGAATAAGGAAACTGAACAATTAACTGTGAAAATGGCAAACATTGGTCGAGTACCAGAGTTTGAG
The DNA here is from genome assembly GCF_029448725.1 of Salvelinus fontinalis. NCBI lineage: Eukaryota > Metazoa > Chordata > Actinopteri > Salmoniformes > Salmonidae > Salvelinus > Salvelinus fontinalis. Next base: position 44,064,044 of record NC_074672.1, on the reverse strand, counting down.
GATACAAAAGAGGATTTTGATTCATATTTAGAGCGTTTTGAGCGTTGGCTGGCTGCAAATGAAATCAAAGATGAAAAGAAAGCAGACATATTTCTCAGTGTTTTGGGTCCAACTGAGTATGGATTGCTGAAAGGTCTCATTGAACCAATAAAAGCAGTGGAGTTGATCTATGCAGAACTGACTGAAACTCTTTCAAGGCATTTCAAGCCTAAGCCAATTCTCATTGCAGAACGTTACAGATTTTACCAACGTCACCAGAGTCAAGGGGAAACCGTGGCTGACTACACCCTTGCACGATTTCTTGACGATGCTCTTCAAGACAAGTTTGTATGTGGTCTCACAAGTGAAGCATATCACAGAACGCTTCTGTCAGAGAAGAACCTTACCTTTAATTAATTAACTTCTTATGGCTGCAATCCCATTAACGGGATCGATATGACAACAGCCAGTGAAAGTGCAGGGCGCCAAATTCAAAACAACAGAAATCTCATAATTAAAATTCCTCAGACATTCATGTATCTTATACCATTTTAAAGGTTATCTTGTTGTTAATCCCACCAAAGTGTCCGATTTCAAATAGGCTTTTCAGCGAAAGCACCACAAATGATTATGTTAGGTCACAGCAAAATCACAGACAATCACAGTTATTTTTCCAGCCAAAGACAGGAGTCACAAAAAGCAGAAATAGAGATAAAATTAATCACTAACCTTTGATGATCTTCATCAGATGACACTCATAGGACTTCATGTAACACAATACATATATGTTTTGTTCGATAAAGTTAATATTTATATCCAAAAACCTCAGTTTACATTGGCGCCATGTTCAGAAATGCCTCCAAAATATCCGGTGAAATTGCAGAGCCACGTCAAATAACATAAATACTCATCATAAACTTTGTTGAAAGATACATGTTTTACATAGAATTAAAGATACACTTGTTCTTAATGCAACCGCTGTGTCAGATTTCAAAAAGCTTTACGGCAAAAAACTATATTCAATCATCTGAAAACAGCGTTCAGCCACAAAAGCAAGCCATACAGTTTTACCGGCCAAATTGTGCAGTCAACAAAACTCTTAAAAAGCATTATAAATCTTCACTTACCTTTGCTGATATTCATCCGAATGCACTCCCAGGACTCCCACTTCCACAAGAAATGTTTGTTTTGATCGGTAATGTCCATAATTTATGTCCAAATAGCTATTTTTGTTAGCGTGTTTGGTAAACAAATCCAACGTCAGGAAGCGTGTTCACTAAAAGTTGACGAAATGTCCAAAAGTTCCGTAACAGTCAGTAAAAACATGCCAAATGATGTATTGAATCAATCTTTAGAATGTTTTTAACATAAATCTTGAATAACGTTCCAACCGGAGAATGACATTGACTTCAGATGAGCGATGGAACAGAGCTCCCTCTCATGTGAACGTGCATGGTCAGAGCATGGTCAGGTCATGGCAGACCTGACTAATTCCCCTCTCATTCGTCCCCCCCTTCACAGAAGAGGCATCAGAAAAGATTCTACAGACTGTTTACATCTAGTGGAAGCTGTAGGAAGTGCAAACTCATCCATATCTCGCTGTGAATTCAATAGGATCTTGGTTGAAAATCGACCAGCCTCAGAATTCCCACTTCCTGTTTGGATTTTTTCTCAGGTTTTTGCCTGCCATATGAGTTCTGTTATACTCACATACATCATTCAAACAGTTTTAGAAACTTCAGAGTTTTTTCTATCCAATATGAATAATAATACGCATATATTAGCAACTGGGACTGAGGAGCAGGCAGTTTACTATGGGCACCTCTGTGCACCTTTCATCCAAGCTACTCAATACTGCCCCTGCAGCCCTAAGAAGTTTAAGAAAGCCTGTGATATCGTACTTGGACTCGAGCTTGCCTATAGGGATACTATTGAGCTATCAGGACATGCAGAATATCAGAAAGGTGTTCACAAGGTCAGTGATGCACGTGGTGAAAAAGGCTCACAAACGTCACACTTTTCTCAGTCCCGTCCTCAAGGTCACACAAGAACAAAGCAGCACACATCACAAAGGTCTAAGCCAAGTTGCTACAGATGTGGGGGAGATAATCATCAGTACAGTGAATGTCGATTCCAAAATTAAAAGTGACACAATTGTGGAAAGGTTGGACATATACAGAGTGTGTAAAGCTCCAAAACGCACGGAAAGAGCGCACAAAGTGTCAGACGCAGCACAAGAAGAGGAAGGTACAACTGAAACAGTATTGGAACTGTTCACAGTGAAACACTTCGATAGAAAGGGATTTTCGTAGTATATTAGGATTGCATTTTCATTAACCCTAACCTTTTTCCCAACCTTAACCAGTCTCCTAACCATGGTTTAGCTGTGTTTTGAATAGATTACACAATCTGGATTTGAGCTAACGTTCGATCGTCTCGTTCTCGACAGCGTGCACCCGTGCTGAAATCTACACCCACCATGACGTATAGAAATTTATTGAAGTGTCCCAAAACTACACAACCCTGCGGAAAACCACAGTCAACTGGCTGCCACAGGGGTCGCTAGTGCTCTGCCATGCCTTATTCAACTGGCGGTGCTCAGCCAATGAATGCCCCTCCCACAGGAAACTCCCAGCCATGGCAAGGTGTTGATTCAAACCCAGTCCAAAGGGCTCCCCCTGCACTTCAGGAAACCGCCTTAGCTGGATGCACCACCCGAGAACCCCTGCTTTTAACTTATTATTGTATGTTGTATTGTCCCTGCCTGCAAAAAAAGTTTCACCTTGGGATAGTAAAGATGGGCTTGAACTTGATTCTAGGCTATGAAACATACTGTATATTTGAAATATTTATTTTGAAAAAAGACTGAAATCCTTAATTCTTTGTGTGTTTTATTATTTTGTATTAGTGCGTGTGAATGACCTGTAATTTTAGGTCATGGCATTATAAAGCAGATTACCTGAGTAAAAAAGAAAAGAAAAATGTCACGTTGAAATAAGTGCCTATCATAGCGCACATAGTGGAACAAAAGTAGAAATGATCAATACGACAGCGACAGATATAACTCCCTGTCTGTTTGACAGGAGAAAAGACAGAGCACGAGAACTTTTGATTGGAGGCAACGCTAAACACTAATTACACAAGTAAACACTTCCATGTGCTCTCTCTGTCATCCACAGGCTTTCATCCCTCTCTTCACACATAAAGAACAAGCGCACCATCCCTTGTTGCCAATCAAGTCGGGGCTGTCGGAGATGCTGAAGAAAAGGCAGAGAGTGTTACGTTGAGTTAATGAGCCTTGAGTAGGAAAACACCGGCGTGTTTTCAAGTCGAACGAAGATGATTCGGTGGTGACAGTCTATGCGTGCAGAAAAAGCTTCCTAGCTGTTTCTGTCTGGTTGAATATCCACCACACAGAGACACATTATGGAAAGAGAAGAATAGAGAAACACATAACATAGGCTATAGCATAAAAGCCCGTCATAATAAATGTTTCCTCATTGCATACATGTACGACGCCTACACAGCAGATTTCCATAAAAAGTAAAAGAGTAGGCATCTTCATTTAAAATCTTAGTGCAAGTAACAGTAGCTAAAAGTATGAATAATAATAATACACATCACAATAACATCTCCTCTTTCAACATTCTCACAACCATCTCTACCACAAAACAGAGCAGAAATATAAATGTCCATTATTTTCTTCCATACCAACATATTCTTCCCTTTTCTCGAAATCTGATACTTTATCCTCGAACAAACCTAAAGGCAAAATACTGTACACACCAAAACTCCCACAATGCCACAGTCACAGAACACATTCAGTACTAACATCCTTAATTTTGGTCTTCATGGTTTCCATCTTTCTTCACATGTTCCCATTGTTCTAGACAGATGTTCAATCTTTCTCGGGGTAGATACTGTAACCTAGGTGACCCAGGTGTAGGATTCAGTCCTGTGCAGTAGGAGTTATGGGTGAGGGGTCAGTTGACCCAGGCGTAGGGGTAGATACTGTAACCTAGGTGACCCAGGTGTAGGATTCAGTCCTGTGCAGTAGGAGTTCTGGGTGAGGGGTCAGTTGACCCAGGCGTAGGGGTAGAAGCCGTTCTTCTCCCACAGTTGGCAGCGCTCAGCAGAGTAATCATGGACCACAGAGAGGGTATGGTTCAGGAGAGCAGTGGCTGCTGGGTACTCTGGCCACTGCTCCGGCATCTTACCTGCAATAGAGGAGGAGACAGGGATGGAAAGAACAGAAGAAGAGATGAGGGATGGAGAGAACAGAAAGAGAGATGAGGGATAGAGAGGTGAGGAAAGTTATGTGGTAAATGTCTAATTCCAATGGTCTGAGCTGAATGAACACTGAGTTCAACCAATCTAGGAGAGGTGTTTGTGTTCCAGCCCCTGCCCCTCTCTCACCCTCCTTAGCGAAGTGGACGAGGTGCTCTGTGAGGAGCTTCTGGAAGGCAGTGTCCTGGGCGGAGAGCGGTCCCCCCAACAGCTTCTCTAGACCCCCGAAGAAGGCGAAAGAGTCCAGGCCGTGGAAAGAGAACCGGCTGGGGAACGACCACAGACCCTCCGAGGAGATGACGGCACGAGATGGAGTGTGTGTCACCACGTACCGATACACAGGACTGTGGAGGGCCGCTGGGAACACACACACACACACACAAAACAAACACACGCACACACACAAGCAGTTCAAAACTCACTACTGTTCACTAACAGATGAGTGATTACATCAGTGAAGGGTGGACAGGAGGCATTTCCAAAGCATTCTAATAGGAGTCTTCTCTGAACTACTACCTCTCTCTAGAGACCATTCTAATAGGTGTCTTCTGTGAACTACTACCTCTCTCTAGAGACCATTCTAATAGGTGTCTTCTGTGAACTACTACCTCTCTCTAGAGACCATTCTAATAGGTGTCTTCTCTGAACAATTACCTCTCTATAGAGACCATTCTAATAGGTGTCTTCTGTGAACAACTACCTCTCTATAGAGACCATTCTAATAGGTGTCTTCTGTGAACTACTACCTCTCTCTAGAGACCATTCTAATAGGTGTCTTCTCTGAACAATTACCTCTCTCTAGAGACCATTCTAATAGGTGTCTTCTGTGAACTACTACCTCTCTCTAGAGACCATTCTAATAGGTGTCTTCTCTGAACAATTACCTCTCTATAGAGACCATTCTAATAGGTGTCTTCTGTGAACAACTACCTCTCTATAGAGACCATTCTAATAGGTGTCTTCTGTGAACAACTACCTCTCTCTCTAGAGACCATTCTAATAGGTGTCTTCTCTGAACAATTACCTCTCTCTCTCTAGAGACCATTCTAATAGGTGTCTTCTCTGAACAACTACCCGTCTCTCTAGAGACCATTCTAATAGGTGTCTTCTGTGAACTACTACCTGTATCTCTAGAGACCATTCTAATAGGTGTCTTCTCTGAACTACTACCTCTCTCTCTCTCTAGAGACCATTCTAATAGGTGTCTTCTGTGAACTACTACCTCTCTCTATAGAGACCATTCTAATAGGTGTCTTCTGTGAACAACTACCTCTCTATAGAGACCATTCTAATAGGTGTCTTCTCTGAACAATTACCTCTCTCTCTCTAGAGACCATTCTAATAGGTGTCTTCTCTGAACTACTACCTCTCTCTAGAGACCATTCTAATAGGTGTCTTCTCTGAACTACTACCTCTCTCTAGAGACCATTCTAATAGGTGTCTTCTCTGAACTACTACCTCTCTCTAGAGACCATTCTAATAGGTGTCTTCTCTGAACAACTACCTCTCTCTAGAGACCATTCTAATAGGTGTCTTCTCTGAACAATTACCTCTCTCTCTCTAGAGACCATTCTAATAGGTGTCTTCTCTGAACAACTACCTCTCTCTAGAGACCATTCTAATAGGTGTCTTCTCTGAACAATTACCTCTCTCTCTCTAGAGACCATTCTAATAGGTGTCTTCTCTGAACTACTACCTCTCTCTAGAGACCATTCTAATAGGTGTCTTCTCTGAACTACTACCTCTCTCTCTCTAGAGACCATTCTAATAGGTGTCTTCTGTGAACTACTACCTGTATCTCTAGAGACCATTCTAATAGGTGTCTTCTCTGAACTACTACCTCTCTCTAGAGACCATTCTAATAGGTGTCTTCTGTGAACTACTACCTCTCTCTAGAGACCATTCTAATAGGTGTCTTCTGTGAACTACTACCTCTCTCTAGAGACCATTCTAATAGGTGTCTTCTCTGAACAACTACCTTTCTCTAGAGACCATTCTAATAGGTGTCTTCTCTGAACTACTACCTCTCTCTAGAGACCATTCTAATAGGTGTCTTCTCTGAACAATTACCTCTCTCTCTCTAGAGACCATTCTAATAGGTGTCTTCTGTGAACAACTACCTCTCTCTAGAGACCATTCTAATAGGTGTCTTCTCTGAACAACTACCTCTCTATAGAGACCATTCTAATAGGTGTCTTCTCTGAACAATTACCTCTCTATAGAGACCATTCTAATAGGTGTCTTCTGTGAACTACTACCTCTCTCTAGAGACCATTCTAATGGGTGTCTTCTGTGAACTACTACCTCTCTCTAGAGACCATTCTAATAGGTGTCTTCTGTGAACTACTACCTCTCTCTAGAGACCATTCTAATTGGTGTCTTCTGTGAACAACAACCTGTCTCTAGAGACCATTCTAATAGGTGTCTTCTCTGAACAATTACCTCTCTCTAGAGACCATTCTAATAGGTGTCTTCTGTGAACAACTACCTCTCTCTAGAGACCATTCTAATAGGTGTCTTCTCTGAACAACTACCTCTCTCTATAGAGACCATTCTAATAGGTGTCTTCTCTGAACTACTACCTCTCTCTCTCTAGAGACCATTCTAATAGGTGTCTTCTCTGAACTACTACCTCTCTCTAGAGACCATTCTAATCGCTGTCTTCTCTGAACAACTACCTGTCTCTCTAAAGAGACCATTCAACAACAACAAAAATGCTGTCCATTATCATAGAGTGAATGCTAACCCATTGGCTCACGTGAATCTCCTGGCTGTCAGCGTAGCCTACCTGCAGCCCTCTTGGCCAGGTCGTTGTTTGGGCAGGTGACCCTCATGTCCGACACCATGGTGGTGTAGGCCCTCTCTGGGCAGCGGTCAGGAGTGGGGCACAGGGCCGAGCTTGGGTACAGATCCAACGCCTCCTTAGGAAGACCCTCGCTGAAGAGGCTCAGTTTATCTGTGTGGGACACAGGCCAGAGGCTTTGGGGAAAAGGGCAGTATGGGTAGCAGGAATAGACTGTAAAAGGCGGCAGGGTTGAAAATATGAGAGACGGGTTTTGGAGAAAAGAGGTTGATGCTGGATTTCGTGGGTTTCAGTGGCCACAAGTGATGAGAGAGAAAAGGCCCAGTTTAGCAGGAGCTCCTTTCCCACAGCCATAAACTTCCTCAACAGCTCAATGGACTATGATGTAATCACTGTTTTATGTTCGGTCTTCATTTTCTGTCTGTCTATCTGTTGATGTCAGGGTTAAAATAACATTTGATCTCTTACAGGTCTGTGATGTTTGATAATGTGGAGATGAATTTCCTCCTTGGAGAACAATACTATCGAATCTAAATAAGGCATTTTACAGATTGATCGATATTGACCCCGAGGTTACCGTATTCTTATTCTCACCTGTCACAAACCACCCGTAGTCTCCCCATGTCCACATGGAAATATTCTCATACGGTGGGCTAAAGTGCACACACACAAACGCGCACACACACACACGTTTACAAAATTAATTGTGTATTTCTAGGACAGCTTCTGTAGATAATAATTTTTTTGCAGACCACGCATAATACTTACAAAAAGTCAATCTCCTGCTCAGTGGTCCCTATGAGGAATGGAACATCGTTGAAGAGTCCTCCTTTCTCCCACATCTCAAAGGGAGGAGCTGGGAGGACATGCCCGTCCACCACTGCTACGGGACCCACGAAGCTGTCCTTAGTGGGCAGGTCCATCAGATCATCTGCCCCCCACGACGGGTACTCCTTCCATGGGATGGCCTAGAGCGGAGTGGAGAGAGACAAAGAGAGAGAGACCCACGTGAAGCACGTTTCTCCCTAAGGCAGATTTGACAGTTTACGTTGTCTGTACTGTCTGTACCCGTAGTATCAGTGTGGTGGAGAGCTTCCGGAGGCAGGCCAGGTCATTGCAGCCAGTCTTGTTCAGGAATAGCAGGTTGTCTGCCTCTGCCTTCTCCAGTGATGCGTTATACTTATAGGAGCCGCTCATATCCACCGCCGCATGAAACAGACCCTTTGCCAGCGGAGACATCATCAGAGTCCACACCGACGTCCCACCTGTGTGTGTGTGTGTGTGTGTGTGTGTGTGTGTGTGTGTGTGTGTGTGTGTGTGTAGAATGGTGATGGGAAGAGAGTAGACAATGAGGGGAAATTCTAAAGCAGTTAAGGAAGCTGTGTTCATTCCTTCAGCCAACTATACTGCTACGAGCACATGCTAACATAAAGTAGCATATTTTGTATTCATCCTTTTAAATGTTCGGTAAAAATTGTTGTATTATAACAAAAAGAAAAAGGTGCACACTAATTAAATGTTCAATCACACTTCATTGACAGTACACTCATGTAGCCCATAGAGGCTTATAATAGCTGGTATTTATTACCTGAGCTTTGACCAAATATGGTGACTTTACTGGGGTCTCCTCCAAACACCTTGATGTTCCTCTGGACCCACTGCAGAGCAGCTATCTGGTCCATGAAACCATAGTTTCCTGGGTGGGTGGGGGGACCAATTAGAGATTAAAATCACGTCGAAATCCCGCTTTGATGTGGCCTCGTTCTCCTATGTCCTAGTTCCTATTTTCAGAAGCTCCATCTAGCCTAGTGTACCTAAAGGTTCCTGGTGTCAATACCCTGAACCCGTTCAGATCAGAAGGGAAATAGGAGGTGTTCAGATATAGAACCTTTCTGTTCTCGCCGATGACTGTGCGTGAATGTGAGTGTTGAAAACAATGGCTTTATGCGATTTTATGGGTCGTTCCATATCAAGTTGTGTGTGTGTGTGTGTGTGTGTCTATGTGTGTGTGTGTGTGTGTGTCTATGTGTGTGTGTGTGTGTGTGTGTGTGTGTGTGTGTGTGTGTGTGTGTGTGTGTGTGTGTCTATGTGTGTGTGTGTGTGTGTGTGTCTATGTGTGTGTGTGTGTGTGTGTGTGTGTGTCTATGTGTGTGTGTGTAAAGCATAAATGGTGTAGTGACCATGAGAAAGAAAAATATTAACTTTTTATCAAGCAGCGGAGATAAGACAAATAGAGTGCATTGGGAAAGTATTCAGACGCCTTCACTTTTTCCCCATTTAATTATGTTACAGCCTTATTCTAAAATGGATTAAATCCATTTTCCCCCTCTTCAATCTACAGACAATACCCCATAATGACAAAGCGAAAACAGGTTTTTAGAAATTGTTGCACATTTATTATGAATAAAAACAGAAATACCTTATTTTCATAAGTATTCAGACCTTTAGCTATGAGAGTCGAAATTGAGCTCAGGTGCATCCTGTTTCCATTAATCATCCTTGAGATGTTTCTACAACTTGATTGGAGTCCAGTTGTGGTAAATTCTATTGATTGGACATGATTTGGAAAGGCACACAACTGTCTATATAAGGTTCCACAGTTGACAGTGCATGGTAGAGCGAAAAACAAGCCATGAGGTCGAAGGAATTGTCAGTAGAGCTCCGAGACAGGATTGTGTCGAGGCACAGATATGGGGAAGGGTACAAAAAAATGTCTGCAGCATTGAAGGTCCCCAAGAACACAGTGGCCTCCATCATTATTAAATGGAAGAAGTTTGGAACCATCAAGGCTCTTCCTAGCGCTGGCCGTCGGCCAAACTGAGCAATCGGGGGAGAAGGGCCTTGGTCAGGGAGGTAACCAAGAACCCAATGGTCACTCTAACATAGCTCTATGGAGATGGGAGAACCATCCAGAAAGACATCCATCTCTGCAGCACCAATCAGGCCGTTATGGTAGAGTGGCCAGACAGAAGCCACTCCTCAGTAAAAGGTACATGACAGCTCATTTGGAGTTTGCCAAAAAGGACTCTCACACCATAAGAAACAAGATTCTCTGGTCTGATGAAACCAAGATTGAACTCGTTGGCCTGAATGCCAAGCGTCACTTCTGGAGGAAACCAGACACTGTTCATCACCTGGTCAATATCGTCCCTGTGGTGAAGCATTGTGGTGGCAGCATTCTGCTGTGTGGATGTTTTTCAGCGTCAGGATCGAGGGAAAGATGAACGGAGAGAAGTACAGAGAGATTCTCGATGAAAACGTGTTCCAGAGCGCTAAGGACCTCAGACTGGAGTGAAGGTTCACCTTCCAACATGACAACGACCCTAAGCACACAGCCAAGACAATGCAGGAGTGGCTTTGGATCTGAATGTCTCTGAATGTCCTTGAGTGGCCCAGCCAGAGTCCGATTGAACATCTCTGGAGACCTGAAAATAGCTGTGCAGCGACGCTCCCCATCCAACCTGACAGAGCTTGAGAGGATCTGCAGAGAAGAATGGGAGGAACTTCCCAAATACAGGTGTGCCAAGCTTGTAACGTCATACCCAAGAAGACTCGAGTCTGTAATCGCTTCAAAAAAGTACTGAGTAAAGGGTCTGAATCCTTATGTAAATGTGATATTTCACAGAAATGTAAAACATTTTTTTTCCCCTTTGTCATTATGGGGTATTGTGTGTAGATTGATGGAAAATAAAACTATTTAATACATTTTAGAAGGCCGTAACGTAACAAAATATAGAAAAAGTCCAGGGGTCTGAATACTTAAAACTCATTAAATAGATATACACAATTATAAACAACGTCACTGAGAGAACAAACATAAACATCATTAACATTTTATCACTCTGTTGGTGTTAAAAATAGCTTGTTTAAAAAGATTAAAACCTTCCTATTATCATATCTTAAATACAACATGATCTATGTTGTGTGAAACTGCTTGAGACATCAAGACCTCGTTTGGCAAAACTGTAAAAACTGCTAGAGACTGACCAGAGGTATTGGTGGAGGAGCCCTCCCTCAGTAGCTCCAGGGCCAGGAACCCAAATGCGTTGAGCCTGTAGTTAAAGCTGACATAGACCATCCCTGTCTGGGCTGCTAGCTCCTCTGTGGGCGAGTAGCCCTCCTCTCCTCCACTAAGCATGTGAAGGTAGCCCCCATGGATCCAGACCATGACGGGTAGGGCAGCGTCGGGGCTCAGGGTGGGGGTCCACACGTTCAGGAAGAGGCAGCTCTCCTGGCCAATCACCTTCCCCGTGTCTGAGAGCGGCTGCACCTGGAGACACTTGCTGCGGAAGCGGGTGGCATCCCCCACCCCGTTTCCACACCGGGGTTTGGCTGGCGGGGCCCAGCGACGTTCCCCAATGGGGGGAGCAGCGTAGGGGAGGCCCTTGAACGAGTAGGCCCCATTCCTCTGCAATGATAAAGACGACCAATAGTATTTCATTAACTATGAGTGTTCACTGGAGGTAATTCCGTATAAGCAAACATGGTCAAGGCACATGTCACTGAAATATTCCATGCCTTAATCCTTTACCATCTTCAAATACAGGGTTCCCCAAATGACGGGGATCTTGTTTATTCTAATGTTATTGTTGGACATAAAAGACTGTAAAAAAAATACAAGCAAATCAGCTCCAATTGATTTTAATTTTGGAAATCTGTTTCAAAGTATTCCCATGCATAATAGAGATATACACTCAGTGGACAGTTTATTAGGTACACCCATCTCGGGTCAGACGCCCCTTTTCCTCCAGAACAGTCTGAATTATTCGGGGCATGGGTTAGACAAGGTGTCAGAAATGTTCGTTGGCCAATTTGTATCAAGGGACCTGACGTGTGCCAGGAAAACATTCCCCACATCAATACACCACCACCACCAGCCTGTACCATTGACACCAGGCAGGATGGGGCCATGGACTCATGCTGCTTACACCAAATCCTGACTCTGCCATCATTATGACGCAACAGGAATCCGGGATTCGTTGGACCAGGCGATGTTTTTCCATTCCTTAATTGTCCAGTGTCTCCCCACTGGAGACGCTTCTTCTTGTTTTTAGCTGGTAGGAGTGGAACACAGTGTGGCTGTCTTCCACAATAGCCCAACCGTGACAGGAACTGACGAGTTGTGTGTTCCGAGATGCCGTTCTGCTCCATTATTTGCCTGTTTGTGGCCCGCTTGTTATCTTGCATGATCTTGCCATTCTCCTTTGACCTCTCATCAACGTGCTGTTCTCGCCCACAGGACTGCCGCTGAATGTTTTTGTGTTTGTCGCACGGTATTCTCGGTAAACCCTAGACACTCTCGTGGGTGAAAAGCCCAGGAGAGCGGCCGTTTCTGAAATACTGGAACCGGCGCGCCTGGCACCGACGATCATATCGCGCTCAAAGTTGCTTAAGTCACTCATTTTGCCCATTCTAACGGTCAATCGGACCACTGAGTGTACTGTATATGTTGCATAGGATTGAAGCTAAACATCTGTGGCCTTGCTTGCTACAGCTGGATCAGATGCGTTCTGAGTTGCTGTTCTGCACACTATTTTTGTATGGCGCTGTTATTTGCCTGTTTGTGGCCCGCTTCGACTTCTCTCATCAACAAGCTGTTTTCGCACACACAGGACTGCCGCTGACTAGATGTTTTTTTGTTTGTCGCGCCGTTCTCTGCGTTACCCTAGACACTGTGGTGCCCTAGACACTGTGGTGCCCTAGACACTGTGGTGCCCTAGACACTGTGGTGCCCTAGACACTGTGGTGCCCTAGACACTGTGGTGCCCTAGACACTGTGGTGCCCTAGACACTGTGGTACCCTAGACACTGTGGTACCCTAGACAATGTGGTGCCCTAGACACTGTGGTACCCTAGACACTGTGGTGCCCTAGACACTGTGGTACCCTAGACACTGTGGTACCCTAGACACTGTGGTACCCTAGACACTGTGGTACCCTAGACACTGTGGTGCCCTAGACACTGTGGTGCGTGACTAGCCCAGGAGGCCGGGCCATTTCTGAAATATTGGAACCGGTGCACCTGGCATCATTCACTCGTTTTAACCATTCTAACGCTCAACCCGAACAGTAACTGAATGCCTCGATGCCTGTCTGCCTGCTTCATATAGTAAGCCACGGCCACGAGACTCACTGTCTGTAGGAGCTAACCATTTCCGTGAACGGGGTGGTGTAACTCATAAACTGGCCACTGAGTGTATGTGATCGTATACAAATGTAAGCAAGGTTTGAAATAATCATGTTTTAGTCAAATATGATATCCGCTTGGGCTTCTTGCAGTCAATTTGCAGTTTACAAATGATTTGTAATTATGTTCCAGCCCCGTGACCATCCACTGAATAAATAAAATAAACAGCCCATGACTGAATCTAATTGATGATCTACTGTTCTATTAGGTCTCGATGCTCTTTACATTGTAGGCATATGGGGGAGAAAACATACAGTACAATTGGTTAAAAATGTTCAATATGGCTGAACATAGTTTTATTTTTATTTTTTTGTAAAGCTGAACATTGTTGTTTTTATAAATAAAGTTTGATTTGATCGTTGTCTATTTCTACTCTTTCCACCAACAATGTGCAAACATCAACCCACCTGTCTACCCTGGAACTCTCCACAGTCAGTAGTGACCTGGGCTGAGCCAGGGGGCAGAGTCTGGGCCACGTAGGCCAGGTACCCAGCCAAGGTGAGCAGGGATAGCACCCCCATGCAGACGAGGAAGATGCAGCGTCTGGACAGGACCAGAAATGGGCTGACGTAGTGTCTGCGACGCACATACTGCACCTCCTCCTCTCCTTCCCCTTGTACCAGATAACGGTACTCTGTTCCTTCAGGGACCTCAAACACGTCCTCATTCATCTTGGCGCTATGAGGGAAGCACACAGGGGAGATCAATGCAGAGCAGGGACTTGCACAGTAGATTAGGCCAATAAGACAGTTTTAGGACAACATGCAGGATTAGGGTCAATTCCAATTCAGTTTTATTTAACCTTTATCCAGGTTAGTCTCATTGAGATACAATCTATTTTTCAAGAAAGACCTCTCTTCATGGCACAAATAATGGAGTAACAAATAAAGTGGCGAATTTGCCGTTCATTTGAATTACACACCATCCCAAACGAACCCCTAGCCCCCATAAACTAATATGGCTAGCCCCCTACCAAAACACTCTTGTTCGTGACCACTTGTCATCTGAGAGTATCCAAGTTACACAATAATAACGCTATCACGAGTGTACTTGAAAAGTAGCAGACGGTTTATAATGTGTTTGTAACGGGTTAATAGGTAGCAGAGTAAATTGATGATAAATAATCTATAACTGTACGGCTAATTGATATGTCAAAGCCAATGTAAATTAGATGAAGAATAGTATTTAGAAAAATCAAGTGTAAGGCTCATCCACAATAGTTAAGACTTCAGGTGACGCCTATGAGAGCGAATTTCCTTATTGCATTGTTAGAGGATCGAGCGCAGAGTTAATAGCAGAAATGCTGGTTTCCCACGTCCTGTGAAGCAATGTTGCAATCGTTCATGGGCGCACCATATTCTCAAAGAAGGAAAATCTAAAATCACCTCATTACAAAATTGCGTTATTTATTTAAAGATGATAGGAGTTTCATGCATGGCAATGATGATAAACAATATTATTACTCTCACTAAGGCAGGATATCGAACTGCTTTTAAAAGGCACATTTGACTTGTCTCAGGAATGCCTACCGTTAAACTCCATGAAACAATGTAAACAAACTTCATATACATTAACTTCTATTGTAGTCTAGAAAAACACTACAGGTCTAAAATACCGTTTATAGAAATGTTGCCATAACCTATGCAATGATCACTTACAATATTCAATCCAGTTGTTAAAAAACAACTTTTGACGCAGCTACTGTGTGTGTGACCCCTTAACTAAAAATGGCTGCTGGGTAACAACTTGTTTTTCTGCATATTTAAAGGGGCAGCTTACATTATAAGGGGACGTCTATAGCACATTTATGACTTCATAAATGGAACACATTCAGAGGTTAATAAAAGTGCACAATTGTCATACTTGAGTAAAAGTAAAGATACCCTTAATAGAAAACGCCTAAAGTAAAGTACAAATAAAGTAAAGTACAGATACGCCCCCAAAATACTTAAATAGTACTTTAACTTTACATAACTAAGAAAGTCAGTTAAGAACAAATTCTTATTTACAATAACTGCCAGTCCTGTGCCAATTGTGCACTGTCCTATGGGAATCCCAATCATTGCTGGTTGTATTACAGCCTGGATTTGAACCAGAGGGAATCCCAATTATTGCTGGTTATATTACAGCCTGGATTTGAACCAGAGCATCTATAGTAACAACTCAAGCACTGAGATGCAGTGTCTTAGACCGCTGTGCCACTCAGGAACACAAACTTACTACAATACTTTACACCACTGAACACATTCCTTATCATTTCTCAATCTGTGTGAAAGGCGTGAAGAATCATCTGGGACTAAATGGTCTGATTTCCCGAAAAAATTACCAAATAGTTCGCCCCTCATATAACTTGCTACTGTATACATGTCTGCTATGAATTTCTGTCACTTATACTCCAAGTCTTAGTCACATATCAATCCATTTCAATCATTAATCAACACATTAATCAATATTCTCCCTAACATAGATACCTTCTACAGCAGGGCTCTCCAACCCTGTTCCTGGAACACTACCGTCCGGTAGGTCTTTTACTCCAAAACTAATCCAGCGCACCTGACTCTAAAAATTAGCTGGTTGATGAGCTGAATCAGGTTAGTTACAACTGGGGTTGAAGTGAATACCTAAAGGAGGGTTGCTCTCCAGGAACAAGGTTGGAGAGCCTGTCCTACAGTGTCTCTACCACAGCCAGCGTTACAGGAAATATAGTGAGATCAATAGCGTAGGCAGCCAACTTCTTGGTTTATTGATTTACAATTAGGGTCGGCTCCAAGCGGTCGCTTAAGGGTCCCGTCTGGAGGTGCCCAGTCAGGGTCTCAACTTACTACTGAGAGTTAGAATAGTAAAATACACAAGGTGCAATTTCGAAATGTGGTTGTGCATCAATAGTTTCTCTCTTTTTATGTCAGTCACTCAATTAGCTGACAATTAGCCATGTACATTTTTTAATTCGTAGTTATTCTAGCCAGCTATCTAACCTTGTAGTAATCATGGTCCGAATACCGACAGGGCAGGCGGGGGCCCTGAACTCAAACTTCTCATTTAAATCTATATCAGCACCCAAGAGGCTTGCATTTTCAAGCTCTCCCCATAGATTTTGCGGTGATGTAGTGTGACAGAACACTGAGCCAATCACTGCGCAACTAGAGAACATTACTCCTTGCTGTCCCCAGTCCACCTGGCCGTGCTGCTGCTCCAGTTTCAACTGTTCTGCCTGCGGAACTATGGAACTCTGATCTGTTCACCGGACGTGCTACCTGTCCCAGACCTGCGGTTTTCAACTCTCTAGAGACAGCAGGAGCGGTAGAGATACTCAATGATCGGCTATAAAAAGCCAACTGACATTTACTCCTGAGGTGCTGACATGTTGCACCCTCAACAACCACTGTGATTATTATTATTTGACCCTGCTGGTGATCTATGATCATTTGAACATCTTGGCCATGTTCTGTTATAATCTCCACCCCTCCATAGTCTGGTTTCTCTCTAGGTTTCTTCCTAGGTTCTGGCCTTTCTAGGGAGTTTTTCCCTAGCCACCGTGCTTCTACACCTGCATTGCTTGCTGTTTGGGGTTTTAGGCTGGGTTTCTGTAAAGCACTTTGTGACATCAGCTGATGTAAGAATAGCTTTATAAATAAATTTGATTGATTGATTGATTACCACCCCCTGTGCTCCATATTTTCCACTGGCTGCCCCACCACCACAGAAAGCACTGTGCTATGCTGAAAAAAACTGCATTTTGGAGCTGCCTTACTAAAGAAAGCAAAAAAGAGACCATATTTGTATGCAGCTTTATTAACTCAATGATTTATGATTGTTTTTTTTTTAACATTGTTTAAAAACTGATATGTGACATGCAAAACAGGCAACAACAAAAAAGTGCACTGAATGAGGAGATCACAAGCAATTTCACCATTTATAAAATTGTCATATTTTTTTATTTTAAAGAAACTAGCTAGAAAATAAGTTATATTTTGTTGGTAAAAAAAGTGGACGTGAAAAACAAGTTTGCACGCTTTATTTTAATTTGCTCCATGGATCAGGCAGCCAAGTGTAGGAGACAAGGCAAAAAGCTGTGACTCATCCAAAGTTGATCTATTAAATTGCTCAGCGAAGTGGCGACTCGCGAAAATGAGGATTTCGCAGGTGTTTCTGATTATCAAACAATGCCATGCTGGTGAGTGGTAGCGTTCAAATTAAATGTAGATTGAGTAGTAGCACGTCATATCATAGGGGAAACATACGGTATTGGCACGGATTCCCCACTTCAATCACAAATATATCATACCTTGACTAAAAGGAAGACTTGTTGACTTAAATCTTTGTGTAGCATCATGTGTAAACTATGGGCATTGTCTTTCAGCTGGTAGAAGTTACATTTCCGCCCTCGTGAGCATTAAAATGGCAAAAATGTCTCTCCACCCCCAGTGAAGGGTTTTGACTAGATTGGATAAAAAATTGTTGTCAGATTTGACTTTTCGTAGCAGGTTAGAATTTATGCAGCAGTTTAGGATAATTAGCGTAGGATAATTGGGTTACGGTGCTTTCTAGTCGTTCAGCTTGTCATTCTTTTTTTATTTTATGTTTGTGTAGTAAATATTTTAGCTTTTATTTTAATTGTTTTTTTTCTGTTAAGTACATTGCGTTGCATTCCATGTCGGAAATGTGCTGTACAAATGAAGCTTGATTTGAAACTGGAAAATGAGCTGAACGCATACTATGACTGACAGTCCATATTGTATATTTTGCATTGCATCTAACTTTTTCAATCCATTTCTCCTTATGCATGTTCATATTTTGAGTTCCCCACGTGCTTTCCCAAGTGTGTTTTATCTGGGCTAAAGATGGGTACATAGCCTGCATATTAGCTAGCTGTTCCCCAACACTTGTTGTTACTAATTTAGCTTACTTACACTTGTGTGTGTCATTCTTTGTCCACTGCTAATTTATGTGATAATGTTCGCTGGTTAGCCAACCCCAAAAGGGATAAATATCAGAATTACATAATTAACCAGCCAGTCAGTCTCCCATCAGTCAACGCTTCAAAAAGAGAGCCCTTATGCCGTGACATTGTGTAATCGCAATGCCGTGACCCGGATTCGAACCGGGGTTGCTGCGGCCACAACGCAGAGTACTAACCACTATACGATCACGGCGAGCTACCAGGGCTTGTGTGTTGGGCGGAGATCTAGGGCTATTCAAACCTGCACAAACAGCAATGCAACGACATGGGCATTAACTAGAAGCTCGATTGCGGGTGGTTAGAAACCGGTGTCTCGAGTTAGCCAGTTTACCTAACGGGAAAAATGTATAAATAGACCTACTTATAATGTAACCCTAATATTTAAAAGGAGCCCTTTTGCCGTGACATTGTGTATCGCAATGCCGTGACCCGGATTCGAACCGGGGTTGCTGCGGCCACAACGCAGAGTACTAACCACTATACGATCACGGCCAACTACCTGGGCCATGCCCCATCAGGGAGAAGTCGGCATCTTAAATGAAACGTACAGTGACGTGGATTAGCGTTCAAGCAGTGATATCTTCGTGTTTTGTCTCTAACATGACATGCAACGCAAGTAATTATAATATTATCTGTCCAAGTCTTTATAAGATGTATTTTTCTTAAATTCATTCTCTTTTGAAATATATATTCTGCTACTATGCAAACAGTATCGTTTATCGACAAACTACTGTTTTTACAGCAAGCATGCTACTGCAGCAAGTAGGCCTAACGTTACTAATGTTAGCATAATGTATCTTTCCTAGCAACATAAATGAATATATAACGTAGCTACCATGTTTGCTATATGACAAATAGCTGTTTTATAGTCGTTTGACTGGTTAACTGTTGCTCTCTCTTCTCGTAATTTTCCCAGGATAATCCCTCCAGAGCTGTGAATAATGAATGGTAAACGTAACCCTATACTCTGCTGCCAGTGGACGTCTGGCAGGTTAGGAAGTGTCAGTATGTTTGCCTGTTCTTCCTGTCCCATATGCACAGTGACTATACTGTGGGCCTGACTTAGACCTGGTCCGACAGACCCACCTTTCTCTTCTCCCATCCCTGTGTTCAGGTCAGAGAGTGATAGATCCATCCTCTGGAGTTTAGGGGGAACCCAATATGTTGCCCCTGGATGATATAAACAAGGAGAGGTTGACCGTCACCCTCATGGATGCTAATCATTGTCCATTGGAGGGCATGTTCCTATTCCAAGGATACTTCAGGAACCGTACTCTACACTAGCGGAGCACTGTATTCCACTGTACCACACAATACTCTACAGGGGTCAGTATTAACTCTATTCTACTACACCATACACAATACTCTACAGGGGTCAGTACTAACTCTATTCTACTACACCATACACAATACTCTACAGGGGTCAGTACTAACTCTATTCTACTACACCATACACAATACTCTACAGGGTTCAGTACTAACTCTATACTACTACACCATACACAATACTCTACAGGGGTCAGTACTAACTCTATTCTACTACACCATACACAATACTCTACAGGGGTCAGTACTAACTCTATTCTACTACACCATACACAATACTCTACAGGGTTCAGTACTAACTCTATTCTACTACACCATACACAATACTCTACAGGGGTCAGTACTAACTCTATTCTACTACACCATACACAATACTCTACAGGGGTCAGTACTAACTCTATTCTACTACACCATACACAATACTCTACAGGGGTCAGTACTAACTCTATACTACTACACCATACACAATACTCTACAGGGGTCAGTACTAACTCTATACTACTACACCATACACAATACTCTACAGGGGTCAGTACTAACTCTATACTACTACACCATACACAATACTCTACAGGGGTCAGTAGTAACTCTATTCTACTACACCATACACAATACTCTACAGGGTTCAGTACTAACTCTATTCTACTACACCATACACAATACTCTACAGGGGTCAGTACTAACTCTATACCACTACACCATACACAATACTCTACAGGGGTCAGTACTAACTCTATTCTACTACACAATACACTGTTGAGTCTCTCTCTAGTCTTAACTAGTCAATAATGGTATTTAGCCACATTTTCCACATCAAGGCAACGGCATGCTTGACTAGCCTAATATCTCCCCCTCACACACAAGCCCTGGTAGCTTGCCGTGATCTTATAATGGTTAGTACTGCTCATGGCATTGCGATTCACGGCATGAGGGCGCTTTTTGATTGAGTTAAACTGAGACTCAGCCATATGATGTTGCCACGAGCAGCTCTGCAGATGAGCAACAATGATAGACTATCACAGAGTATCAGCCCATGCGTAGCTTGGGGACGAGGCGGAGAAGTTTTCGCTTTGTGCTTCAATGCTCTTAGTTGTTGCCAACATTGACCCGATATAGCTGTTCACTTTGTGACACCGCCTTTAAACTGTAGCCAACGAAACTAAATGTATAGTATGGAGTACTCTATACTGGTGAGCCCATTGTTATCAATCTCTGCTTATTTAATGTTATAATGACAGAGGAATAGTAATAATTTTTTCACCAGTAGTCAGTGGCACCCTTTCTACAATCTCTTCTAAGTTCACTCTACTTATTCAGTTTAGTTCACCGTGCTAATTCAAAAAGAGCCCTTCTGCCGTGACATTGTGAACTTCAATGCCGTGACCCGGATTCGAACCGGGGTTGCTGCGGCCACAACGCAGAGTACTAACCACTATACGATCACGGCGAACTACCAGGGACATGTCCCATCAGGGAGACGTTGGGATCTTAAATGAAACCTACAGTGACGTGGATTAGCGTTCAAGCAGAGATATCTTCATGTTTTGTCTCTAACATGACATGTAACGCAAGTAATCATAATATTATCTGTCCAAGTCTTTATAAGATGTATTTTTGTTGAATTCATTCTCTTTTGAAATATATATTCTGCTACTATGCAAACAGTATCGTTTATCGACAAACTACTGTTTTTACAGCAAGCATGCTACTGCAGCAAGTAGGCCTAACGTTACTAATGTTAGCATAATGTATCTTTCCTAGCAACATAAATTAATATATAATGTACCTACCATGTTTGCTATATGACAAATAACTGTTTTATAGTCGGTTGACTGGCTAACTGTTGCTCTCTCTTCTCGTCATTTTCCCAGGATGATTCTCCAGAGCTGTGAATAATGAATGGTAAACATAACCCTATACTCTGCTGCCAGTGGACGTCTGGCAGGTTAGGAAGTGTCAGTATGTTTGCCTGTTCTTCCTGTCCCATATGCACAGTGACTATACTGTGGGCCTGACTTAGACCTGGTCCGACAGACCCACCTTTCTCTTCTCCCATCCCTGTGTTCAGGTCAGAGAGTGATAGATCCATCCTCTGGAGTTTAGGGGGAACCCAATATGTTGCCCCTGGATGATATAAACAAGGAGAGGTTGACCGTCACCCTCATGGATGCTAATCATTGTCCATTGGAGGGCATGTTCCTATTCCAAGGATACTTCAGGAGCCGTACTCTACACTAGCAGAGCACTGTATTCCACTGTACCACACAATACTCTACAGGGGTCAGTAGTAACTCTATTCTACTACACCATACACAATACTCTACAGGGGTCAGTACTAACTCTATTCTACTACACCATACACAATACTCTACAGGGGTCAGTACTAACTCTATTCTACTACACCATACACAATACTCTACAGGGTTCAGTACTAACTCTATTCTACTACACCATACACAATACTCTACAGGGGTCAGTACTAACTCTATTCTACTACACCATACACAATACTCTACAGGGTTCAGTACTAACTCTATTCTACTACACCATACACAATACTCTACAGGGGTCAGTACTAACTCTATTCTACTACACCATACACAATACTCTACAGGGTTCAGTACTAACTCTATTCTACTACACAATACACTGTTGAGTCTCTCTCTAGTCTTAACTAGTCAATAATGGTATTTAGCCACATTTTCCACATCAAGGCAACGGCATGCTTGACTAGCCTAATATCTCCACCTCACACACAAGCCCTGGTAGCTTGCCGTGATCGTATAATGGTTAGTACTGCTCATGGCATTGCGATTCACGGCATGAGGGCGCTTTTTGATGGAGTTAAACTGAGACTCAGCCATATGATGTTGCCACGGGCAGCTCTGCAGATGAGCAACAATGATAGACTATCACAGAGTATCAGCCCATGCGTAGCTTGGGGACGAGGCGGAGAAGTTTTCGCTTTGTGCTTCAATGCTCTTAGTTGTTGCCAACATTGACCCGATATAGCTGTTCACTTTGTGACACCGCCTTTAAACTGTAGCCAACGAAACTAAATGTATAGTATGGAGTACTCTATACTGGTGAGCCCATTGTTATCAATCTCTGCTTATTTAATGTTATAATGACAGAGGAATAGTAATAATTTTTTCACCAGTAGTCAGTGGCACCCTTTCTACAATCTCTGCTAAGTTCCCTCAACATATTCAGTTTAGTTCACCGTGCTAATTCAAAAAGAGCCCTTCTGCCATGACATTGTTAATTTCAATGCCGTGACCCGGATTCGAACCGGGGTTGCTGCGGCCACAACGCAGAGTACTAACCACTATACGATCACAGCCAACTACCAGGGCCATGCTCCATCAGGGAGATGTTGGGATCTTAAATGAAACCTACAGTGACGTGGATTAGCGTTCAAGCAGAGATATCTTCATGTTTTGTCTCTAACATGACATGTATAACGCAAGTAATCATAATATTATCTGTCCAAGTCTTTATAAGATGTATTTTTGTTGAATTCATTCTCTTTTGAAATATATATTCTGCTACTATGCAAACAGTATCGTTTATCGACAAACTACTGTTTTTACAGCAAGCATGCTACTGCAGCAAGTAGGCCTAACGTTACTAATGTTAGCATAATGTATCTTTCCTAGCAACATAAATTAATATATAATGTACCTACCATGTTTGCTATATGACAAATAACTGTTTTATAGTCGGTTGACTGGCTAACTGTTGCTCTCTCTTCTCGTCATTTTCCCAGGATGATTCTCCAGAGCTGTGAATAATGAATGGTAAACATAACCCTATACTCTGCTGCCAGTGGACGTCTGGCAGGTTAGGAAGTGTCAGTATGTTTGCCTGTTCTTCCTGTCCCATATGCACAGTGACTATACTGTGGGCCTGACTTAGACCTGGTCCGACAGACCCACCTTTCTCTTCTCCCATCCCTGTGTTCAGGTCAGAGAGTGATAGATCCATCCTCTGGAGTTTAGGGGGAACCCAATATGTTGCCCCTGGATGATATAAACAAGGAGAGGTTGACCGTCACCCTCATGGATGCTAATCATTGTCCATTGGAGGGCATGTTCCTATTCCAAGGATACTTCAGGAGCCGTACTCTACACTAGCAGAGCACTGTATTCCACTGTACCACACAATACTCTACAGGGGTCAGTATTAACTCTATTCTACTACACCATACACAATACTCTACAGGGGTCAGTACTAACTCTATTCTACTACACCATACACAATACTCTACAGGGGTCAGTACTAACTCTATTCTACTACACCATACACAATACTCTACAGGGTTCAGTACTAACTCTATACTACTACACCATACACAATACTCTACAGGGGTCAGTACTAACTCTATTCTACTACACCATACACAATACTCTACAGGGGTCAGTACTAACTCTATTCTACTACACCATACACAATACTCTACAGGGTTCAGTACTAACTCTATTCTACTACACCATACACAATACTCTACAGGGGTCAGTACTAACTCTATTCTACTACACCATACACAATACTCTACAGGGGTCAGTACTAACTCTATTCTACTACACCATACACAATACTCTACAGGGGTCAGTACTAACTCTATACTACTACACCATACACAATACTCTACAGGGGTCAGTACTAACTCTATACTACTACACCATACACAATACTCTACAGGGGTCAGTACTAACTCTATACTACTACACCATACACAATACTCTACAGGGGTCAGTAGTAACTCTATTCTACTACACCATACACAATACTCTACAGGGTTCAGTACTAACTCTATTCTACTACACCATACACAATACTCTACAGGGGTCAGTACTAACTCTATACCACTACACCATACACAATACTCTACAGGGGTCAGTACTAACTCTATTCTACTACACAATACACTGTTGAGTCTCTCTCTAGTCTTAACTAGTCAATAATGGTATTTTGCCACCTTATCCACATCATAGCAACGGCATGCTTGACTAGCCTAATATCTCCCCCTCACACACAAGCCCTGGTAGCTTGCCGTGATCTTATAATGGTTAGTACTGCTCATGGCATTGCGATTCACGGCATGAGGGCGCTTTTTGATTGAGTTAAACTGAGACTCAGCCATATGATGTTGCCACGAGCAGCTCTGCAGATGAGCAACAATGATAGACTATCACAGAGTATCAGCCCATGCGTAGCTTGGGGACGAGGCGGAGAAGTTTTCGCTTTGTGCTTCAATGCTCTTAGTTGTTGCCAACATTGACCCGATATAGCTGTTCACTTTGTGACACCGCCTTTAAACTGTAGCCAACGAAACTAAATGTATAGTATGGAGTACTCTATACTGGTGAGCCCATTGTTATCAATCTCTGCTTATTTAATGTTATAATGACAGAGGAATAGTAATAATTTTTTCACCAGTAGTCAGTGGCACCCTTTCTACAATCTCTTCTAAGTTCACTCTACTTATTCAGTTTAGTTCACCGTGCTAATTCAAAAAGAGCCCTTCTGCCGTGACATTGTGAACTTCAATGCCGTGACCCGGATTCGAACCGGGGTTGCTGCGGCCACAACGCAGAGTACTAACCACTATACGATCACGGCGAACTACCAGGGACATGCCCCATCAGGGAGACGTTGGGATCTTAAATGAAACCTACAGTGACGTGGATTAGCGTTCAAGCAGAGATATCTTAATGTTTTGTCTCTAACATGACATGTAACGCAAGTAATCATATTATTATCTGTCCAAGTCTTTGTAAGATGAATTTTTGTTAAATTCATTCTCTTTTGAAATATATATTCTGCTACTATGCAAACAGTATCGTTTATCGACAAACTACTGTTTTTATAGCAAGCATGCTACTGCAGCAAGTAGGCCTAACGTTACTAATGTTAGCATCATGTATCTTTCCTAGCAACATAAATTAATATATAATGTACCTACCATGTTTGCTATATGACAAATAACTGTTTTATAGTCGGTTGACTGGCTAACTGTTGCTCTCTCTTCTCGTCATTTTCCCAGGATGATTCTCCAGAGCTGTGAATAATGAATGGTAAACGTAACCCTATACTCTGCTGCCAGTGGACGTCTGGCAGGTTAGGAAGTGTCAGTATGTTTGCCTGTTCTTCCTGTCCCATATGCATAGTGACTATACTGTGGGCCTGACTTAGACCTGGTCCGACAGACCCACCTTTCTCTTCTCCCATCCCTGTGTTCAGGTCAGAGAGTGATAGATCCATCCTCTGGAGTTTAGGGGGAACCCAATATGTTGCCCCTGGATGATATAAACAAGGAGAGGTTGACCGTCACCCTCATGGATGCTAATCATTGTCCATTGGAGGGCATGTTCCTATTCCAAGGATACTTCAGGAGCCGTACTCTACACTAGCAGAGCACTGTATTCCACTGTACCACACAATACTCTACAGGGGTCAGTAGTAACTCTATTCTACTACACCATACACAATACTCTACAGGGGTCAGTACTAACTCTATTCTACTACACCATACACAATACTCTACAGGGGTCAGTACTAACTCTATACCACTACACCATACACAATACTCTACAGGGTTCAGTACTAACTCTATTCTACTACACCATACACAATACTCTACAGGGGTCAGTACTAACTCTATTCTACTACACCATACACAATACTCTACAGGGGTCAGTACTAACTCTATTCTACTACACCATACACAATACTCTACAGGGGTCAGTACTAACTCTATTCTACTACACCATACACAATACTCTACAGGGTTCAGTACTAACTCTATTCTACTACACAATACACTGTTGAGTCTCTCTCTAGTCTTAACTAGTCAATAATGGTATTTAGCCACATTTTCCACATCAAGGCAACGGCATGCTTGACTAGCCTAATATCTCCACCTCACACACAAGCCCTGGTAGCTTGCCGTGATCGTATAATGGTTAGTACTGCTCATGGCATTGCGATTCACGGCATGAGGGCGCTTTTTGATGGAGTTAAACTGAGACTCAGCCATATGATGTTGCCACGGGCAGCTCTGCAGATGAGCAACAATGATAGACTATCACAGAGTATCAGCCCATGCGTAGCTTGGGGACGAGGCGGAGAAGTTTTCGCTTTGTGCTTCAATGCTCTTAGTTGTTGCCAACATTGACCCGATATAGCTGTTCACTTTGTGACACCGCCTTTAAACTGTAGCCAACGAAACTAAATGTATAGTATGGAGTACTCTATACTGGTGAGCCCATTGTTATCAATCTCTGCTTATTTAATGTTATAATGACAGAGGAATAGTAATAATTTTTTCACCAGTAGTCAGTGGCACCCTTTCTACAATCTCTGCTAAGTTCCCTCAACATATTCAGTTTAGTTCACCGTGCTAATTCAAAAAGAGCCCTTCTGCCATGACATTGTTAATTTCAATGCCGTGACCCGGATTCGAACCAGGGTTGCTGCGGCCACAACGCAGAGTACTAACCACTATACGATCACAGCCAACTACCAGGGCCATGCTCCATCAGGGAGATGTTGGGATCTTAAATGAAACCTACAGTGACGTGGATTAGCGTTCAAGCAGAGATATCTTCATGTTTTGTCTCTAACATGACATGTATAACGCAAGTAATCATAATATTATCTGTCCAAGTCTTTATAAGATGTATTTTTGTTGAATTCATTCTCTTTTGAAATATATATTCTGCTACTATGCAAACAGTATCGTTTATCGACAAACTACTGTTTTTACAGCAAGCATGCTACTGCAGCAAGTAGGCCTAACGTTACTAATGTTAGCATAATGTATCTTTCCTAGCAACATAAATTAATATATAATGTACCTACCATGTTTGCTATATGACAAATAACTGTTTTATAGTCGGTTGACTGGCTAACTGTTGCTCTCTCTTCTCGTCATTTTCCCAGGATGATTCTCCAGAGCTGTGAATAATGAATGGTAAACATAACCCTATACTCTGCTGCCAGTGGACGTCTGGCAGGTTAGGAAGTGTCAGTATGTTTGCCTGTTCTTCCTGTCCCATATGCACAGTGACTATACTGTGGGCCTGACTTAGACCTGGTCCGACAGACCCACCTTTCTCTTCTCCCATCCCTGTGTTCAGGTCAGAGAGTGATAGATCCATCCTCTGGAGTTTAGGGGGAACCCAATATGTTGCCCCTGGATGATATAAACAAGGAGAGGTTGACCGTCACCCTCATGGATGCTAATCATTGTCCATTGGAGGGCATGTTCCTATTCCAAGGATACTTCAGGAGCCGTACTCTACACTAGCAGAGCACTGTATTCCACTGTACCACACAATACTCTACAGGGGTCAGTAGTAACTCTATTCTACTACACCATACACAATACTCTACAGGGGTCAGTACTAA
Organism: Salvelinus fontinalis; assembly: GCF_029448725.1. Classification (NCBI taxonomy): domain Eukaryota; kingdom Metazoa; phylum Chordata; class Actinopteri; order Salmoniformes; family Salmonidae; genus Salvelinus; species Salvelinus fontinalis. Next base: position 44,036,088 of record NC_074672.1, on the reverse strand, counting down.
CTCTATTCTACTACACCATACACAATACTCTACAGGGGTCAGTACTAACTCTATACCACTACACCATACACAATACTCTACAGGGTTCAGTACTAACTCTATTCTACTACACCATACACAATACTCTACAGGGGTCAGTACTAACTCTATTCTACTACACCATACACAATACTCTACAGGGGTCAGTACTAACTCTATTCTACTACACCATACACAATACTCTACAGGGGTCAGTACTAACTCTATTCTACTACACCATACACAATACTCTACAGGGTTCAGTACTAACTCTATTCTACTACACAATACACTGTTGAGTCTCTCTCTAGTCTTAACTAGTCAATAATGGTATTTAGCCACATTTTCCACATCAAGGCAACGGCATGCTTGACTAGCCTAATATCTCCCCCTCACACACAAGCCCTGGTAGCTTGCCGTGATCGTATAATGGTTAGTACTGCTCATGGCATTGCGATTCACGGCATGAGGGCGCTTTTTGATTGAGTTAAACTGAGACTCAGCCATATGATGTTGCCACGAGCAGCTCTGCAGATGAGCAACAATGATAGACTATCACAGAGTATCAGCCCATGCGTAGCTTGGGGACGAGGCGGAGAAGTTTTCGCTTTGTGCTTCAATGCTCTTAGTTGTTGCCAACATTGACCCGATATAGCTGTTCACTTTGTGACACCGCCTTTAAACTGTAGCCAACGAAACTAAATGTATAGTATGGAGTACTCTATACTGGTGAGCCCATTGTTATCAATCTCTGCTTATTTAATGTTATAATGACAGAGGAATAGTAATAATTTTTTCACCAGTAGTCAGTGGCACCCTTTCTACAATCTCTTCTAAGTTCACTCTACTTATTCAGTTTAGTTCACCGTGCTAATTCAAAAAGAGCCCTTCTGCCGTGACATTGTGAACTTCAATGCCGTGACCCGGATTCGAACCGGGGTTGCTGCGGCCACAACGCAGAGTACTAACCACTATACGATCACGGCGAACTACCAGGGACATGCCCCATCAGGGAGACGTTGGGATCTTAAATGAAACCTACAGTGACGTGGATTAGCGTTCAAGCAGAGATATCTTAATGTTTTGTCTCTAACATGACATGTAACGCAAGTAATCATATTATTATCTGTCCAAGTCTTTGTAAGATGAATTTTTGTTAAATTCATTCTCTTTTGAAATATATATTCTGCTACTATGCAAACAGTATCGTTTATCGACAAACTACTGTTTTTATAGCAAGCATGCTACTGCAGCAAGTAGGCCTAACGTTACTAATGTTAGCATCATGTATCTTTCCTAGCAACATAAATTAATATATAATGTACCTACCATGTTTGCTATATGACAAATAACTGTTTTATAGTCGGTTGACTGGCTAACTGTTGCTCTCTCTTCTCGTCATTTTCCCAGGATGATTCTCCAGAGCTGTGAATAATGAATGGTAAACGTAACCCTATACTCTGCTGCCAGTGGACGTCTGGCAGGTTAGGAAGTGTCAGTATGTTTGCCTGTTCTTCCTGTCCCATATGCACAGTGACTATACTGTGGGCCTGACTTAGACCTGGTCCGACAGACCCACCTTTCTCTTCTCCCATCCCTGTGTTCAGGTCAGAGAGTGATAGATCCATCCTCTGGAGTTTAGGGGGAACCCAATATGTTGCCCCTGGATGATATAAACAAGGAGAGGTTGACCGTCACCCTCATGGATGCTAATCATTGTCCATTGGAGGGCATGTTCCTATTCCAAGGATACTTCAGGAGCCGTACTCTACACTAGCAGAGCACTGTATTCCACTGTACCACACAATACTCTACAGGGGTCAGTAGTAACTCTATTCTACTACACCATACACAATACTCTACAGGGGTCAGTACTAACTCTATTCTACTACACCATACACAATACTCTACAGGGGTCAGTACTAACTCTATACCACTACACCATACACAATACTCTACAGGGTTCAGTACTAACTCTATTCTACTACACCATACACAATACTCTACAGGGGTCAGTACTAACTCTATTCTACTACACCATACACAATACTCTACAGGGGTCAGTACTAACTCTATTCTACTACACCATACACAATACTCTACAGGGGTCAGTACTAACTCTATTCTACTACACCATACACAATACTCTACAGGGTTCAGTACTAACTCTATTCTACTACACAATACACTGTTGAGTCTCTCTCTAGTCTTAACTAGTCAATAATGGTATTTAGCCACATTTTCCACATCAAGGCAACGGCATGCTTGACTAGCCTAATATCTCCACCTCACACACAAGCCCTGGTAGCTTGCCGTGATCGTATAATGGTTAGTACTGCTCATGGCATTGCGATTCACGGCATGAGGGCGCTTTTTGATGGAGTTAAACTGAGACTCAGCCATATGATGTTGCCACGGGCAGCTCTGCAGATGAGCAACAATGATAGACTATCACAGAGTATCAGCCCATGCGTAGCTTGGGGACGAGGCGGAGAAGTTTTCGCTTTGTGCTTCAATGCTCTTAGTTGTTGCCAACATTGACCCGATATAGCTGTTCACTTTGTGACACCGCCTTTAAACTGTAGCCAACGAAACTAAATGTATAGTATGGAGTACTCTACTGGTGAGCCCATTGTTATCAATCTCTGCTTATTTAATGTTATAATGACAGAGGAATAGTAATAATTTTTTCACCAGTAGTCAGTGGCACCCTTTCTACAATCTCTGCTAAGTTCCCTCAACATATTCAGTTTAGTTCACCGTGCTAATTCAAAAAGAGCCCTTCTGCCATGACATTGTTAATTTCAATGCCGTGACCCGGATTCGAACCAGGGTTGCTGCGGCCACAACGCAGAGTACTAACCACTATACGATCACAGCCAACTACCAGGGCCATGCTCCATCAGGGAGATGTTGGGATCTTAAATGAAACCTACAGTGACGTGGATTAGCGTTCAAGCAGAGATATCTTCATGTTTTGTCTCTAACATGACATGTATAACGCAAGTAATCATAATATTATCTGTCCAAGTCTTTATAAGATGTATTTTTGTTGAATTCATTCTCTTTTGAAATATATATTCTGCTACTATGCAAACAGTATCGTTTATCGACAAACTACTGTTTTTACAGCAAGCATGCTACTGCAGCAAGTAGGCCTAACGTTACTAATGTTAGCATAATGTATCTTTCCTAGCAACATAAATTAATATATAATGTACCTACCATGTTTGCTATATGACAAATAACTGTTTTATAGTCGGTTGACTGGCTAACTGTTGCTCTCTCTTCTCGTCATTTTCCCAGGATGATTCTCCAGAGCTGTGAATAATGAATGGTAAACATAACCCTATACTCTGCTGCCAGTGGACGTCTGGCAGGTTAGGAAGTGTCAGTATGTTTGCCTGTTCTTCCTGTCCCATATGCACAGTGACTATACTGTGGGCCTGACTTAGACCTGGTCCGACAGACCCACCTTTCTCTTCTCCCATCCCTGTGTTCAGGTCAGAGAGTGATAGATCCATCCTCTGGAGTTTAGGGGGAACCCAATATGTTGCCCCTGGATGATATAAACAAGGAGAGGTTGACCGTCACCCTCATGGATGCTAATCATTGTCCATTGGAGGGCATGTTCCTATTCCAAGGATACTTCAGGAGCCGTACTCTACACTAGCAGAGCACTGTATTCCACTGTACCACACAATACTCTACAGGGGTCAGTAGTAACTCTATTCTACTACACCATACACAATACTCTACAGGGGTCAGTACTAACTCTATTCTACTACACCATACACAATACTCTACAGGGGTCAGTACTAACTCTATACCACTACACCATACACAATACTCTACAGGGTTCAGTACTAACTCTATTCTACTACACCATACACAATACTCTACAGGGGTCAGTACTAACTCTATTCTACTACACCATACACAATACTCTACAGGGGTCAGTACTAACTCTATTCTACTACACCATACACAATACTCTACAGGGGTCAGTACTAACTCTATTCTACTACACCATACACAATACTCTACAGGGTTCAGTACTAACTCTATTCTACTACACAATACACTGTTGAGTCTCTCTCTAGTCTTAACTAGTCAATAATGGTATTTAGCCACATTTTCCACATCAAGGCAACGGCATGCTTGACTAGCCTAATATCTCCACCTCACACACAAGCCCTGGTAGCTTGCCGTGATCGTATAATGGTTAGTACTGCTCATGGCATTGCGATTCACGGCATGAGGGCGCTTTTTGATGGAGTTAAACTGAGACTCAGCCATATGATGTTGCCACGGGCAGCTCTGCAGATGAGCAACAATGATAGACTATCACAGAGTATCAGCCCATGCGTAGCTTGGGGACGAGGCGGAGAAGTTTTCGCTTTGTGCTTCAATGCTCTTAGTTGTTGCCAACATTGACCCGATATAGCTGTTCACTTTGTGACACCGCCTTTAAACTGTAGCCAACGAAACTAAATGTATAGTATGGAGTACTCTATACTGGTGAGCCCATTGTTATCAATCTCTGCTTATTTAATGTTATAATGACAGAGGAATAGTAATAATTTTTTCACCAGTAGTCAGTGGCACCCTTTCTACAATCTCTTCTAAGTTCTGTCTACTTATTCAGTTTAGTTCACCGTGCTAATTCAAAAAGAGCCCTTATGCCGTGACATTGTGAATTTCAATGCCGTGACCCGGATTCGAACCGGGGTTGCTGCGGCCACAACGCAGAGTACTAACCACTATACGATCACGGCGAGCTACCAGGGCTTGTATATCTTGGGGTGAAATCGATCTACTCAAGCAGGCCTTCACTGTGACGTGGCTGAGGTGGCTAAATTCCAAAGTCTAATGTTACACTTTGATGCCAGTTAGATTACAGTTAGTGCTTGTGTGTCTGTGGGAGATATTGGGTAATTCAAGCATGCAGTGACGTGGACAGGCAGAGCTGACTTTTTGGCTTTCCACTCAAGGGGTCTCCCACAAGCCCTGGTAACTCGCCATGATCGTACAGTGGTTAGTGCTCTGTGTTGTGGCCGCAGAATCCGGGTCACGCCAATTTGATACACAATGTTACGGTAAAAAGTATCCTTTTGAATGACTCAAAGTACTAACTGTGTAATCTAAAATGTAAACACAACATGTAAAGTGTTGGTCCCATGTTTCATGAGCTGAAATTAAACATCCCAGTCTACAGTCTATGACTTAGGTGGCTGGAGTCTTTGACAATTCTTTGGGCCTTCCTCTGACACCGCCTGGTATAGAGGTCCTGGATGTCAGGAAGCTCGGCCTCAGTGATGTACTGGGCCATACGCACTATCCTCTGTAGCGACTTGCAGTCGGATGCCGAGCAGTTGCCGTACCAAGCGGTGATGCAGCCAGTCAAAATGCTCTCGATGGTGCAGCTTTAGATATTTTTGAGGATCTGAGGTCCAATGCCAAATCTTTTCAGCCTCCTGAGGGGAAATAGACATTGTCGTGCCCTCTTCACAAATGTCTTGGTGTGTTTGGACCATATTTTTCACATACAAACGTTTATATGTAAGAAACTAAGAATCATATAGGCTTCCCAAAAATAACACGGTCGCTGTGGTAGAAAATTTATTTTGATAGGCGATGTTCTGCATTTATCAAAATGTAAACAGGATTATTAGGGAAATCGTTCTTCTTGCAAAGCATGTAAACGATTAAATCAAACTATTATATTAATCTGACTATTCACAATAATCATAATTTGTGTGTGTACTCAGTGCTGGCCGAGTTCCTATTGGTCAGTCACCGGGCGCCACACTACACAATAAAGGCAAAACATTTCTTACATTGTCAGAGTCTACGACCGCACGTGGCGGTGCTTAATTGGAAGACCTAGACCCTGTCACACTGAACGAGCTGGGAGATCCTTCCAGAAGGACAACCATCTCTGCAGCACTCCACCAATCAGGCCTTTATGGGAGAGTGGCCAGACGGAAGTCACTCCTCAGTGAAAGGCACGTGACAGTCTGCTTGGAGTTTGCCAAAAGGCACCTAAAGGACTTTCAGACCACGAGAAACAAGATGTTCTGATCTGATGAAACCAAGATTGAACTCTTTGGCCTGAATGCCAAGTGTCATGTCTGGAGGAAATCTGGCAACATCCCTACGGTGAAGATTGGTGGTTGCAGCATCATGCTGTGGGGATATTGTTTAGGGGCAGGGACTTGGAGACCAGTCAGGATCGAGGGAAAGATTGAAAGGAGCAAGGTACAGAAAGCTCCTTAATGAAAACCTGCTCCAGAGCACTCAGGACCTCAGACTGGGGTGAAGGTTCACCTTCCAACAGGACAATGAACCTAAGCACACAGCCAAGACAACGCAGGAGTGGCTTCGGAACAAGTTTCTGAATGTCCTTGAGTGGCCCAGCCAGAGCCCGGACTTGAACCCGATCAAACATCTCTGGAGAGACCTGAAAATAGCTGTGCAGCGACGCTCCCCATCCAACCTGACAGATATTAAGAGGATCTGCAGAGAAGAATGGGAGAAACTCCCTAAATACAGGTGTGCCAAGCTTGTAGCGTCATACCCAAGAAGACTCGAGTCTGTAATCACTGCCAAAGGTGCTTCAACAAAGTACTGAGTAAAGGGCCTAAATACTTATGTAAATGTGATATTTCAGTTTATTTTTAATACATTTGAAAACATAAAAAAAAAAAACAACAACAATTGAATCCATTTCAGAATAAGGCTGTAGCGAAACAAATATGGAAAAAGTCTAGGGGTCTGAATACTTTCCGAATGCACTTTATTACATTTCTGCTCCCGTAGGCACAACTCTCTCAAAGATGTTCTTACAGGCTCTCAAGTAGCATACTTCATTGCCTGCTGATGGTTGCCTGGCAACCCAGACTCCTTGCTCTGGCCAAACGCTACGCCACACCCACGGACAATAGTTTCTTCTCGCAATGGGTCTGGATCTTAGTACCTCCCCAACCCTTGTGAGAACATTTGGGGCTGTCTGATTGGTCCAGATATAGATGGGTTGGTGAACACGTGTGGGTAAAGCTGCGGTTTGAACTAGAGGTCGACCGATTAATCGGAATGGGCGATTAATTAGGGCCGATTTCAAGTTTTCATAACAATCGAAAATCGGTATTTTTGGACACCGATTTGGCCGATTTAGAAAAATATATATAAATATGTTATGAATCTCTGCTTATTTAATGTTATAATTACAGAGGGATAGTAATTAATTTGTCACCAGTAGTCAGTGGCACCCTTTCTACAATCTCTGCTAAGTTCACTCTACTTATTCAGTTTAGTTCACAGTGCTAATTCAAATAGAGCCCTTATGCCGTGACTTTGTGAATTTCAATGCCGTGACCCGGATTCAAACCGCGGTTGCTGCGGCCACAACGCAGAGTACTAACCACTATACGATCACGGCGAGCTACCAGGGCTTGTATATTTGTGGGTGAAATCGATCTACTCAAGCAGCCTTCACTGTGACGTGGCTGAGGTGGCTAAATTCCAAAGTCTAATGTTACACTTTGATGCCAGTTAGATTACAGTTAGTGCTTGTGTGTCTGTGGGAGATATTGGGTAATTCAAGCATGCAGTGACGTGGACAGGCAGAGCTGACTTTTTGGCTTTCCACTCAAGGGGTCTCCCACAAGCCCTGGTAACTCGCCATGATCGTACAGTGGTTAGTGCTCTGTTTTGTGGCCGCAGAATCCGGGTCACGCCAATTTGATACACAATGTTACGGCAAAAAGTATCCTTTTGAATGACTCAAAGTACTAACTGTGTAATCTAAAATGTAAACACAACATGTAAAGTGTTGGTCCCATGTTTCATGAGCTGAAATTAAACATCCCAGTCTACAGTCTATGACTTAGGTGGCTGGAGTCTTTGACAATTCTTTGGGCCTTCCTCTGACACCGCCTGGTATAGAGGTCCTGGATGTCAGGAAGCTCGGCCTCAGTGATGTACTGGGCCATACGCACTATCCTCTGTAGCGACTTGCAGTCGGATGCCGAGCAGTTGCCGTACCAAGCGGTGATGCAGCCAGTCAAAATGCTCTCGATGGTGCAGCTTTAGATATTTTTGAGGATCTGAGGTCCAATGCCAAATCTTTTCAGCCTCCTGAGGGGAAATAGACATTGTCGTGCCCTCTTCACAAATGTCTTGGTGTGTTTGGACCATATTTTTCACATACAAACGTTTATATGTAAGAAACTAAGAATCATATAGGCTTCCCAAAAATAACACGGTCGCTGTGGTAGAAAATTTATTTTGATAGGCGATGTTCTGCATTTATCAAAATGTAAACAGGATTATTAGGGAAATCGTTCTTCTTGCAAAGCATGTAAACGATTAAATCAAACTATTATATTAATCTGACTATTCACAATAATCATAATTTGTGTGTGTACTCAGTGCTGGCCGAGTTCCTATTGGTCAGTCACCGGGCGCCACACTACACAATAAAGGCAAAACATTTCTTACATTGTCAGAGTCTACGACCGCACGTGGCGGTGCTTAATTGGAAGACCTAGACCCTGTCACACTGAACGAGCTGGGAGATCCTTCCAGAAGGACAACCATCTCTGCAGCACTCCACCAATCAGGCCTTTATGGGAGAGTGGCCAGACGGAAGTCACTCCTCAGTGAAAGGCACGTGACAGTCTGCTTGGAGTTTGCCAAAAGGCACCTAAAGGACTTTCAGACCACGAGAAACAAGATGTTCTGATCTGATGAAACCAAGATTGAACTCTTTGGCCTGAATGCCAAGTGTCATGTCTGGAGGAAATCTGGCAACATCCCTACGGTGAAGATTGGTGGTTGCAGCATCATGCTGTGGGGATATTGTTTAGGGGCAGGGACTTGGAGACCAGTCAGGATCGAGGGAAAGATTGAAAGGAGCAAGGTACAGAAAGCTCCTTAATGAAAACCTGCTCCAGAGCACTCAGGACCTCAGACTGGGGTGAAGGTTCACCTTCCAACAGGACAATGAACCTAAGCACACAGCCAAGACAACGCAGGAGTGGCTTCGGAACAAGTTTCTGAATGTCCTTGAGTGGCCCAGCCAGAGCCCGGACTTGAACCCGATCAAACATCTCTGGAGAGACCTGAAAATAGCTGTGCAGTGACGCTCCCCATCCAACCTGACAGATATTAAGAGGATCTGCAGAGAAGAATGGGAGAAACTCCCTAAATACAGGTGTGCCAAGCTTGTAGCGTCATACCCAAGAAGACTCGAGTCTGTAATCACTGCCAAAGGTGCTTCAACAAAGTACTGAGTAAAGGGCCTAAATACTTATGTAAATGTGATATTTCAGTTTATTTTTAATACATTTGAAAACATAAAAAAAAAAAAACAACAACAATTGAATCCATTTCAGAATAAGGCTGTAGCGAAACAAATATGGAAAAAGTCTAGGGGTCTGAATACTTTCCGAATGCACTTTATTACATTTCTGCTCCCGTAGGCACAACTCTCTCAAAGATGTTCTTACAGGCTCTCAAGTAGCATACTTCATTGCCTGCTGATGGTTGCCTGGCAACCCAGACTCCTTGCTCTGGCCAAACGCTACGCCACACCCACGGACAATAGTTTCTTCTCGCAATGGGTCTGGATCTTAGTACCTCCCCAACCCTTGTGAGAACATTTGGGGCTGTCTGATTGGTCCAGATATAGATGGGTTGGTGAACACGTGTGGGTAAAGCTGCGGTTTGAACTAGAGGTCGACCGATTAATCGGAATGGGCGATTAATTAGGGCCGATTTCAAGTTTTCATAACAATCGAAAATCGGTATTTTTGGACACCGATTTGGCCGATTTAGAAAAATATATATAAATATGTTATGAATCTCTGCTTATTTAATGTTATAATTACAGAGGGATAGTAATTAATTTGTCACCAGTAGTCAGTGGCACCCTTTCTACAATCTCTGCTAAGTTCACTCTACTTATTCAGTTTAGTTCACAGTGCTAATTCAAATAGAGCCCTTATGCCGTGACTTTGTGAATTTCAATGCCGTGACCCGGATTCAAACCGCGGTTGCTGCGGCCACAACGCAGAGTACTAACCACTATACGATCACGGCGAGCTACCAGGGCTTGTATATTTGTGGGTGAAATCGATCTACTCAAGCAGCCTTCACTGTGACGTGGCTGAGGTGGCTAAATTCCAAAGTCTAATGTTACACTTTGATGCCAGTTAGATTACAGTTAGTGCTTGTGTGTCTGTGGGAGATATTGGGTAATTCAAGCATGCAGTGACGTGGACAGGCAGAGCTGACTTTTTGGCTTTCCACTCAAGGGGTCTCCCACAAGCCCTGGTAACTCACCATGATCGTACAGTGGTTAGTGCTCTGTTTTGTGGCCGCAGAATCCGGGTCACGCCAATTTGATACACAATGTTACGGCAAAAAGTATCCTTTTGAATGACTCAAAGTACTAACTGTGTAATCTAAAATGTAAACACAACGTGTAAAGTGTTGGTCCCATGTTTCATGAGCTGAAATAAAACATCCCGGTCTACAGTCTATGACTTAGGTGGCTGGAGTCTTTGACAATTCTTTGGGCCTTCCTCTGACACTGCCAGGTATAGAGGTCCTGAATGTCAGGAAGCTCGGGCCTCAGTGATGTACTGGGCCATACGCACTATACTCTGTAGCGACTTGCAGTCGGATGCCGAGCAGTTGCCGTACCAAGCGGTGATGCAGCCAGTCAAAATGCTCTCAATGGTGCAGCTTTAGATATTTTTGAGGATCTGAGGTCCAATGCCAAATCTATTCAGCCTCCTGAGGGGAAATAGGCATTGTCGTGCCCTCTTCACAAATGTCTTTGTGTTTTTGGACCATATTTTTCACGTACAAACGCTTATATGTAACAAACTAAGAATCAAATAGGCTTCCCAAAAATAACATGGTCGCTGTGGTAGAAAGTTTATTTTGATTGGCGATGTTCTGCATTTATCAAAATGTAAACAGTATTATTAGGGAAATCGTTCTTCTTGCAAAGCATGTAAACGTTTAAATCGAACTATTATATTAATCTGACTATTCACAATAATCCTAATTTGTGTGTGTACTCAGTGCTGGCCGAGTTCCTATTGGTCAGTCACCGGGCGCCACACTACACAAAAACAAAACATTTCTTACATTGTCAGAGTTTACGACCGCACGTGGCTGTGCTTAATTGGAAGACCTAGACCCTGTCACATTGAACGAGCTGGGAGAACCTTCCAGAAAGACAACCATCTCTACAGCACTCCATCAATCAGGCCTTTATGGGAGAGTGGCCAGACGGAAGTCACTCCTCAGTGAAAGGCACATGACAGTCTGCTTGGAGTTTGCCAAAAGGCACCTAAAGGACTTTCAGACCACGAGAAATAAGATGTTCTGGTCTGATGGAACCAAGATTGAACTCTTTGGCCTGAATGCCAAGTGTCATGTCTGGAGGAAATCTGGCAACATCCCTACGGTGAAGATTGGTGGTTGCAGCATCATGCTGTGGGGATATTTTTCAGGGGCAGGGACTTGGAGACTAGTCAGGATCGAGGGAAAGATTGAAAGAATTAAGGTACAGAAAGCTCCTTGATGAAAACCTGCTCCAGAGCACTCAGGACCTCAGACTGGGGTGAAGGTTCACCTTCCAACAGGACAATGAACCTAAGCACACAGCCAAGACAACGCAGGAGTGGCTTCGGAACAAGTCTCTGAATGTCCTTGAGTGGCCCAGCCAGAGCCCGGACTTGAACCCGATCAAACATCTCTGGAGAGACCTGAAAATAGCTGTGCAGTGACGCTCCCCATCCAACCTGACAGATACTAAGAGGATCTGCAGAGAAGAATGGGAGAAACTCCCTAAATACAGGTGTGCCAAGCTTGTAGCGTCATACCCAAGAAGACTCGAGTCTGTAATCACTGCCAAAGGTGCTTCAATCTTATCCAGAGCGATTTACAGTAGTGAGTGCATACATTTTCGCACAATGTTTCAATCAACAAGCAGTTGTCGGCTTCACAGAGCCTTGGATGTGAACAGAAAATTAACACAGTTGCAATGTTATTTATAAAACTTAGATAATATTGGTGGTAATTACTATTACTTACTTAAATCAATGTTTATTTGTCATATGCCCTGGATGGTGTACACAAAACAATTAACTGCTGAAATTGGCTCTGCTGAGATTTGAACTCCAGACTTCCTGTTTAATAGCCGTTCACTTTAACCAACTGAGCCACAGTGCCTCATAGAATCAAATACTTGTCTGAGCTACAACACCCAAAAGGGCAGGAGCCTTGCTCCTATTTATGTAGCCTTTGGCAGCTTGATTTTCAAGTACTCCCCTTGGACAATATGCCTCTGTTGTATATTTTCCCCAAATTCCCTTTTCTATATTTTTGGTGGACTTTCGAGGTTTACGTTTTATTTCATTTTTCCCCCCAGGTTTTCGTGCCACAAAATCACACTTTAAAAAACAAAAGTAAAAACATAACTAAATTGGTTGTTCTAAGTCCATACAACAATGCTTAAACCACATCAGGAGACCGCTCCAACACTTACAATAAGGTTCCATTTGTAAAGAGCTCATAAAGGGGTTATAATTACATTATTAACGATTTTTTAATCATTTGTAAATGCCGTATAAACCATTAATAACATTTATATCGCATTGGTCAAAATAGTGCAATAACTGGTCAGTGTTTGCCAAAATTGTGAGCTAATGTTTACCTCCAGGTATTAACCGTTTATAAATGCACTTACAAACGCTTATAGGATTAACCCTTTATGTATCATCATCCAACCTTATTTTCAATAGTTGAACAATAGTTATTTTTTCACTTTGTGGATGTGTTGCGTTAGTGCTCTGTCACAGGAACAGAAGAGGTTGGTTTTCATGATGTGTCTTGACCCACCGTTTGAACCCTGTTGCCCTGGTCAAATTTACTTCCAGGACATTATTCAATCATCATTCCTAACCTATGACACTTTACCAGATTATATCAACATTACTTCGCATTTCTCTGCGATAGTCCAAGTGTGCTGAACGTTCTGGTGTGAAATGGTTACCGTAATACCTTTTGGTTTGGTGAAGGAGTGGAGGAGGTATCCTCTCCCAACGTTGAATGTTTTGGTCTTCATACACACCATTCATTGACTGAACATGTTTAACAAAGTGTTGAATCTTGTCAAGGATGTAGTGATTAGTACCAAATACTGCCAATAAACCAAATCAGATGTTATTAGTCACATTCACATGGTTAGCAGATGTTAGTGGTCACATTCACATGGTTAGCAGATGTTATTAGTCACATTCACATGGTTAGCAGATGTTAGTGGTCACATACACATGGTTAACAGATGTTAGTGGTCACATTCACATGGTTAGCAGATGTTAGTGGTCACATACACATGGTTAGCAGATGTTATTGCGAGTGTAGCGAAATGCTTGTGCTTCTAGTTCCGACAGTGCAGTAATATCTATCAAGTAATCTAACAATTCCACAACAACTACCTAATACACAACTACCTAATAAGTAAGGGATGGAATAACAATATATACATATGGATGGCCGAGCGGCATAGGCAAGATGCAATAGATGGTATGAAATACAGTATATACATGTGAGATGAATAAATGAATCACTAGTCACTTTAATAATGCCACTTTAATAATGTTTACATATCATGCATTACTCAAGTGGCCAATGATTTTAAGTCTGTTAGCAGAGGTAGCAGCCTCTCTGTGTTAGTGATGCCTGTTTAACAGTCTGATGGCCTTGAGATCGAAGCTGTTATTCAGTCTCTCAGTCCCAGCTTTGATGCACCTGTACCGACCTCGCCTTCTGGATGGTAGCGGGGTGAACAGGCAGTGGCTCAGGTGGTTGTTGTCCTTGATGATCTGGTATGTCTAAGCTCTTGAGTGAACTATCAAATAATCTGTAAATGATTTACCCACAAGTATAACAGTTTTTCAGCGGCAGGGACTGAGAGACTAGTCATGCGCGAGGGAAAGATGAACGGAGTAAAGTACAGAGAGATCCTTGATGAAAACCTGCTCCAGAGCACTCAGGACCTCACAATGGGGTGAAGGTTCACCTTCCAAAAGGACAATGACCCTAAGCACATAAAAACCTGCCAAGAGTGTGCAAAGCTGTGATCAATGCAACTTTGAAGAATCTAAAATAAATTTTGATTTGTTTAAATCTTTTTTTGGTTACTACATGATTCCATATATGTTATTTACTAGTTTTGATGTATGCACTATTATTCTACAATGTAGAAAATAGTAAAAATAAAGAAAAACCCTTAAATGAGTAGGTGTGTCCAAACTTTTGACTGGTACTGTATGTTAAAACATTTTTTAAAGTGTTAATGTTGACATTGAATTGCTATTTATGGCTCCTGTACAAAGTTAGCCAGTCAAATACCGTATTTTCCAGCGCTGATGGAAAACGTCTCCCATAGCTTGTAATTACAAAACTTGGTCAGAAGGTGGCAGTAGAGTCATACTAAAGTGAATATGTTCTGGTGTTTCCCCATTAGCTTGTAATTGCAACACTTGGCCAGAAGGAGGCGTGCTGGTAAAATAAGCTATGTTCTGGTGTTTCAGTAGAGCAGCCAAGTTTCGAAGCTCCAACATTGACTTGAATGAATTGAAAATTAATATGTTTCACAGAGGGTATGCATGGGTGGATAGATTAAGACATACAAATCATGAGTATCTGCTGCTGTTCATATCTGTTATATAATCTGAAGCTGTGTTGTGTCTCCCCCCCCCCCCCCCCCCGCACACACATGGCGACCATTTTGTATTTGTAGCTGTAAGCAAGTACCTGAATCGGTACAATAATTTAAAGGTAAAATATGATACATATCAATCAATAACATAATCTCAATTCTAGTTCATACCTATTACCTACAGTATAACCTTCTACCTTGTGGCACAAGAGCTGATGATCATCTCATGTGAGATATGGCGATAGTGATGATGATAATGGATATACAGAGCTACAATGGGTTACAGAAGTATTCACCCCCTTTGGAGTTGTTCACATTTTGTTATGTTACAAAGTGGGATTAAATAGATGTAATTGTGATTAAAAAAGGTTTTTTATTGATCTATACAAAATACTCTATAATGTCAAAAAGAAAAGACAATTCTATATATTATTTTTTACAAAGATAGTTGTTGCCTAAGTGTTTTTATCCACCATCACATAATAAGTTACATGGACTAACTCTGTGGGAAATAAATAGGCGTTGACATGATTCTTTTTTTGACTTCTCCTTCCACTATGCTTGGAATTACCACTGGTGACTTTCCTTTCCCGGAGGCTGGTGCAGGAAGCAGAGATGGATTGGGTGGTCGGATTAAATGTCTTTTCTGTTTGGGGGTGGGGTATGCGTTGGCCCCCCCCTTGCCCAACTCGGCTCCAGTGCGCTCTATTGGAGGCTACTACACTTGCACGTTCGGTAGGTACCACCGCCTGTGTCTGCCTCTGTCAAGTACCGCTTGCCTTTCTTCACAGACTTGTTGATCAAGGGTTCCGGTCCCACTTCTCTTGTTTAGTATTCGTAGCATCTAAACGGACCGTGCTGCAGTAGAAGAGGCTAGCTCACCTAGCTTAAGCTAAAGAGCCTCCTGGCCAATGTCAGCTGGCATGCTTAACTTCTAGCAAGTGAAACTTACTAGCTTTGCCCCTGCATTATGGCAACCCCACTCCTATTTTCACTTCCTGGAGTTGGAGGGAGTGAAGGAAACAGGGTTTGCTTGTACCTCCGATGGAGAAGCAGCCCCCCCCCTGAGCACTTGGCTGGTGTAACCCCTGGAGCGAGGGGCCTTGGCACGGTTCTGAGTGACCTGTGCGCCCCTCCGCAAAAACATTACCGTGACAACGGTGCCCTCACGTTTGGCAAACGTGGTATTACTTCAGCCATTGCCAGAGCCCCTGTGTAGGTAAAGGGGTTGGGCTTCATGCAGTCTATACAGTCTCATGGAAGCACAACAAATATTGGAAGCTTGTCCATGTTTAATGCTGTCCCCTCTGTTGCCCCGCCTTACACGGTGTTTAAGGGGTATATCAATCTCCCCAGGGTGAGTGATAAATTGAGTCACTGTCCAGAAGGGGACGCCCCTCCCCCATAGATGGCTCAGTAGTGGGATTCATTGCTGATTCCTGCCTGTAACTCACTAGTCCCTATGAGGTGTCTAATGATACAGGTTAAATCAAATCAAATCAAATTGTATTTGTCACATGCGCTGAATACAACAGGTGTAGACCTTACAGTGAAATGCTTACTTACAAGTCACTGTGGGGACGACGTCGATGCACTTATTGATGAAACCAGTGACTGATGTGGTGTACTCCTCAATGCCATCTGACGAATCTGGAACATATTCCAGTCTGTGCTAGCAAAACAGTCCTGTAGCTTAGCATCTGCTTCATCTTACCACTTTCTTATTGACTGAGTCACTGGTGCTTCCTGCTTTAGTTTTTGCTTGTAAGCAGGAATCAGGATGATAGAATTATGGTCAGATTTCCCAAATGGAGGGTGAAGGAGAGATTTGTTCACATCTCTGTGTGTGGAGTAAAGTTGGTCTAGAGTTTTTTCCCCTCTGGTTGCACATGTAACATGCTGATAGAAATGAGGTAAAACTGATTTAAGTTGTCCTGCATTAAAGTCCCCGGCCACTAAGAGCGCTGTCTCTGGATGAGCGTTGTCCTGTTTGCTTATGGCCGTATACAGCTCATTGAGTGCGGTCTTAGTGCCAGTGTCGGTCTGCGGTGATATATAGACAGCTACGAAAAATATAGATGTAAACTCTCTTGGTAAATAATGTGATCTACAGCTTATCATGAGATACTCTACCTCAGGCGAGCAAAACCTCGAGACTTCCTTAGATTTTGTGCACCAGCTGTTGTTTACAAATATGCATAGTCCGCCGTCCCTTGCCTTACCAGAGGCCGCTGTTCTATCCTGTCGAAAAAGCTTAAAACCCGCCAGATGTATGTTAATCATGTTGTCGTTCAGCCACGACTCGGTGAAACATAAGATATTACAGTTTTTAATGTCCCGTTGGTATGATATACGTGCTCGTAGTTCGTCTATTTATTTTCCGATTGATTGTAAGTTGGCTAATAGGACCGATAGTAAAGGTAGATTACCCTCTCGGCGACGGATCCTTACAAGGCACCTGGACCGTCGTCCACGATACCTACGTCTTTTCCTCTTGTGAATGACGGGGATGACGAAAAAGTATTCCTCCAGTACGGGGTGAGTAATCGCTGTCCTCATATCAAGAAGCTCTTTTTGGTCATAAGACACGGTGGCAGAAATATTATGTACGAAATAAGTTACAAATAAAGTGAAAAAACGTACACAATAGGTTACGGGTCCGTCAAACGGACCCGGGATGTCCAACTATGTGAGCAACCTTTTTTTGGTCTGTTTTGGCGAATCCAGTTCGCGGCAGGGCATTCTCTAAGCAGCGTCTGTGGAGGTTATATACCTGGCATATAGCACCAAGGGGCAAGGGTTACCTGGTAGAGTGGGCGCATACACTGATTGGTAAACCTTTTGCCCCTTGATGGGTCTGGCAGCATCTTGGGGCATTGTTTAAAGGGTTGACTATGGGAGATATTTCTGCTGTGGTGAGTATATCTGTTGGGGTCTCAGGCAAGAGGAGTGGTTATATTTCCCCATAGTGTGTTGTACCGAAGTTGACTGACTGAAAGGGAACCTAACAGTATGACTATAACTACTGTTCCCTGAAGGAGGGAAACGAGGAAGAACACACGTCTGCCGTTGGTCAAGAGCGGTATTATTAAATTGAAGGAATTCATCCGGGCCTCACTCTTATCACCTGTGGAAGGCGGGGCTTCCAGCGAAGTGCAGATTTCATTGGCCTTGTCAGGCGGGATTGTAGATCTTTCAACAGAAGTTGCGAGAGTGCGACTCCTCATAGTATGTTGTACCTTGTTTCTCTCCTTCAGGGAACAGTAGTTATAACGTTATGTTTTTCAGGATGAAAAAGAAATGGAGCTAAGCACAGTCAAAATCCTAGAGGAAAAACTGCTTCAGTTTGCTATACACCAGACACTGGGAGAGGAATTCATCTTTCAGCAGGACAATAACCTACAACACAAGGCCAAATCTACATTGCAGTCGCTTACCAAGAAGACAATGAATGTTCCTGAATGTCCTAGTTTCAGATTTGACTTAAATCTGCGTGAAAATCTATGGCACGACTTAAAAATGGCTGTCTAGCCATGATTCCCAACACAATGACAAAGCTTGAAGAAATGTTTAAAAGAATAATGGGCAAATATTGCACAATCCAGGGGTGCAAAACCTCTTAGACTTACCCAAGAAGACTCACAGCTGTAATCGCAGCTAATGGTGTTTCTAAAATGAATTGACTCAGGTGGGTGAATACTTATCTAATCAAGGTATATTAGTGCTTTTAAAAAAAGTAATATCTACAATCTACACAAGTATTTTGTGTAGATCATTTACAAAAAAAAATAATTGTAATCCCACTTAGTAACACTATAAAATCTCCTCTCCTCTCCTCTCTGCACAGACCATACAAACGCTTCACACCGCGTGGCCGCGCCCACCCTAACCTGGTGGTCCCAGCCCGCACGACCCACGTGGAGTTCCAGGTCTCCGGTAGCCTCTGGAACTGCCGATCTGCGGCCAACAAGGCAGAGCTCATCTCAGCCTATGCGTCCCTCCAGTCCCTCGACTTCCTGGCACTGACGGAAACATGGCTCACCACAGATAACACTGCTACTCCTACTGCTCTCTCTTCGTCTGCCCACGTGTTCTCGCACACCCCGAGACCTTCTGGTCAGCGGGGTGGTGGCACCGGGATCCTCATCTCTCCCAAGTGGTCATTCTCTCTTTCTCCCCTTACCCATCTGTCTATCGCCTCCTTTGAATTCCATGCTGTCACAGTTACCAGCCCTTTCAAGCTTAACATCCTTATCATTTATCGCCCTCCAGGTTCCCTTGGAGAGTTCATCAATGAGCTTGATGCCTTGATAAGCTCCTTTCCTGAGGACGGCTCACCTCTCACAGTTCTGGGTGACTTTAACCTCCCCATGTCTACCTTTGACTCATTCCTCTCTGCCTCCTTCTTTCCACTCCTCTCCTCTTTTGACCTCACCCTCTCACCTTCCCCCCCTACTCACAAGGCAGGCAATACGCTTGACCTCATCTTTACTAGATGCTGTTCTTCCACTAACCTCATTGCAACTCCCCTCCAAGTCTCCGACCACTACCTTGTATCCTTCTCCCTCTCGCTCTCATCCAACACTTCCCACACTGCCCCTACTCGGATGGTATCGCGCCGTCCCAACCTCCGCTCTCTCTCCCCCGCTACTCTCTCCTCTTCCATCCTATCATCTCTTCCCTCTGCCCAAACCTTCTCCAACCTATCTCCTGATTCTGCCTCCTCAACCCTCCTCTCCTCCTTTTCTGCATCCTTTGACTCTCTATGTCCCCTATCCTCCAGGCCGGCTCGGTCCTCCCCTCCCGCTCCGTGGCTCGACGACTCATTGCGAGCTCACAGAACAGGGCTCCGGGCAGCCGAGCGGAAATGGAGGAAAACTCGCCTCCCTGCGGACCTGGCATCCTTTCACTCCCTCCTCTCTACATTTTCCTCTTCTGTCTCTGCTGCTAAAGCCACTTTCTACCACTCTAAATTCCAAGCATCTGCCTCTAACCCTAGGAAGCTCTTTGCCACCTTCTCCTCCCTCCTGAATCCTCCTCCCCCTCCCCCCCCCCTCCTCCCTCTCTGCAGACGACTTCGTCAACCATTTTGAAAAGAAGGTCGACGACATCCGATCCTCGTTCGCTAAGTCAAACGACACCGCTGGTTCTGCTCACACTGCCCAACCCTGTGCTTTGACCTCTTTCTCCCCTCTCTCTCCAGATGAAATCTCGCGTCTTGTGACGGCCGGCCGCCCAACAACCTGCCCGCTTGACCCTATCCCCTCCTCTCTTCTCCAGACCATTTCCGGAGACCTTCTACCTTACCTCACCTCGCTCATCAACTCATCCTTGACCGCTGGCTACGTCCCTTCCGTCTTCAAGAGAGCGAGAGTTGCACCCCTTCTGAAAAAACCTACACTCGATCCCTCCGATGTCAACAACTACAGACCAGTATCCCTTCTTTCTTTTCTCTCCAAAACTCTTGAACGTGCCGTCCTTGGCCAGCTCTCCTGCTATCTCTCTCAGAATGACCTTCTTGATCCAAATCAGTCAGGTTTCAAGACTAGTCACTCAACTGAGACTGCTCTTCTCTGTATCACGGAGGCGCTCCGCACTGCTAAAGCTAACTCTCTCTCCTCTGCTCTCATCCTTCTAGACCTATCGGCTGCCTTCGATACTGTGAACCATCAGATCCTCCTCTCCACCCTCTCCGAGTTGGGCATCTCCGGCGCGGCCCACGCTTGGATTGCGTCCTACCTGACAGGTCGCTCCTACCAGGTGGCGTGGCGAGAATCTGTCTCCTCACCACGCGCTCTCACCACTGGTGTCCCCCAGGGCTCTGTTCTAGGCCCTCTCCTATTCTCGCTATACACCAAGTCACTTGGCTCTGTCATAACCTCACATGGTCTCTCCTATCATTGCTATGCAGACGACACACAATTAATCTTCTCCTTTCCCCCTTCTGATGACCAGGTGGCGAATCGCATCTCTGCATGTCTGGCAGACATATCAGTGTGGATGACGGATCACCACCTCAAGCTGAACCTCGGCAAGACGGAGCTGCTCTTCCTCCCGGGGAAGGACTGTCCGTTCCATGATCTCGCCATCACGGTTGACAACTCCATTGTGTCCTCCTCCCAGAGCGCTAAGAACCTTGGCGTGATCCTGGACAACACCCTGTCGTTCTCCACCAACATCAAGGCGGTGGCCCGTTCCTGTAGGTTCATGCTCTACAACATCCGCAGAGTACGACCCTGCCTCACACAGGAAGCGGCGCAGGTCCTAATCCAGGCACTTGTCATCTCCCGTCTGGATTACTGCAACTCGCTGCTGGCTGGGCTCCCTGCCTGTGCCATTAAACCCCTACAACTCATCCAGAACGCCGCAGCCCGTCTGGTGTTCAACCTTCCCAAGTTCTCTCACGTCACCCCGCTCCTCCGCTCTCTCCACTGGCTTCCAGTCGAAGCTCGCATCCGCTACAAGACCATGGTGCTTGCCTACGGAGCTGTGAGGGGAACGGCACCTCAGTACCTTCAGGCTCTGATCAGGCCCTACACCCAAACAAGGGCACTGCGTTCATCCACCTCTGGCCTGCTCGCCTCCCTACCACTGAGGAAGTACAGTTCCCGCTCAGCCCAGTCAAAACTGTTCGCTGCTCTGGCCCCCCAATGGTGGAACAAACTCCCTCACGACGCCAGGACAGCGGAGTCAATCACCACCTTCCGGAGACACCTGAAACCCCACCTCTTCAAGGAATACCTAGGATAAAGCAATCCTTCTGCCCCCCCCCCCCCCCCCCCCCCCCTTAAAAGATCTGATGCACTATTGTAAAGTGGCTGTTCCACTGGATGTCATAAGGTGAATGCACCAATTTGTAAGTCGCTCTGGATAAGAGCGTCTGCTAAATGACTTAAATGTAAATGTAATGAATAAATCCAAGAGGGGTGAATATTTATCATACCCACTGTACGAGGAGGGGGTTCCACCATCCGGCCCACATTCAGAAACAAACCCGGGTCTTTCTTTCCAAAAATATCTGTACATGAATGTAATATACCTGAAAGAAAACGAATACCATTTGAACCCATGTCTGCTACACTACAGAGCTGTGGATCTGTCTGTCACTGCAGCCTCAGCACCAGCAGGTTCACAACCCTCTGTGTCTTCATCCCAAATGGCACCCTATTCCCTATTTAGTGCACTACTTTTGACCAGAGCATATAGGGCCCATTTGGGACTTATGCACTGAGCTCCTGGCTGATTGTTAGTCCTGTCTCTGCCTCATCCCTCAGTTATTCATCATGCAGAGGCTGTGTATGCAGTCCCAGTCCCCAGCTTGGTGAAGCCAGCCCAGTCATTCTTCCTGTATGAAGACAACACAGAGAGAGACCTCTCAGAGGCTTCCACTGGCACCACATTAAACATTGCTCTGACAACATTGTGATGTCTCAGCATGGTGCCGTCTAGATGGAGTTGGATAGGCAGAAGGAAGATGTAAGCAAGCTTCTGTTTGTCATTTCCTTGATGAACATTGAATCCTGTGGAATGTGGAGAAGACCAGAATCTATACAGTTTCCCTGGCATCTCTCTGGTTTCATCTCTCCAGTACACCTCCTCCTGCCAATTGGAGCACATTTTGTCAGCATCTCAACGTTTATATAGCATAGTAAACATGGAAAATATTGTACGTAATCTATACGGTGCAGACGTGAAACCTTCTAGATTTGTGGAGCTGGGATTGGGAAGGCAGAAGGAAAACGGTTGAATACCAAAGATGGCACGTAATGAATGGAAGATAATATACAGTACACTGGATACAGTATTCCTGTGACGCTGTGACCATCTGTTGTTCTCAATAGTGATCCATACAGATATGAATAGAAAGTCAACTACAGAGTTACAGTATAGCGCAAATTATATTCATATCAGACAATCCATTGTGATCGTTTTCCTAATACATCCATAGAACCATACAGTATACCTGTTACTTCCTGGTCTCTGAATCTGGTTCTAATTCTCCAGTCCACCTCTTCCTGGTCTCTCTGAATCTGGTTTTAATTCTCCAGTCCACCTCTTCCTGGTCTCTCTGAATCTAGTTCTAATTCTCCAGTCCACCTCTTCCTGGTCTCTCTGAATCTGGTTCTAATTCTCCAGTCCACCTCTTCCTGGTCTCTCTGAATCTGGTTTTAATTCTCAAGTCCACCTCTTCCTGGTCTCTCTGAATCTGGTTCTAATTCTCCAGTCCACCTGTTCCTGGTCTCTCTGAATCTGGTTTTAATTCTCCAGTCCACCTCTTCCTGGTCTCTCTGAATCTGGTTCTAATTCTCCAGTCCACCTCTTCCTGGTATCTCTGAATCTGGTTCTAATTCTCCAGTCCACCTCTTCCTGGTCTCTCTGAATCTGGTTCTAATTCTCCAGTCCACCTCTTCCTGGTCTCTCTGAATCTGGTTTTAATTCTCCAGTCCACCTCTTCCTGGTCTCTGAATCTGGTTCTAATTCTCCAGTCCACCTCTTCCTGGTCTCTGAATCTGGTTCTAATTCTCCAGTCCACCTCTTCCTGGTCTCTCTGAATCTGGTTCTAATTCTCCAGTTCACCTGTTCCTGGTCTCTCTGAATCTGGTTCTAATTCTCCAGTCCACCTCTTCCTGGTCTCTCTGAATCTGGTTCTAATTCTCCAGTCCACCTCTTCCTGGTCTCTCTGAATCTGGTTCTAATTCTCCAGTCCACCTCTTCCTGGTCTCTCTGAATCTGGTTTTAATTCTCCAGTCCACCTCTTCCTGGTCTCTCTGAATCTGGTTCTAATTCTCCAGTCCACCTCTTCCTGGTCTCTGAATCTGGTTTTAATTCTCCAGTCCACCTCTTCCTGGTCTCTCTGAATCTGGTTCTAATTCTCCAGTCCACCTCTTCCTGGTCTCTGAATCTGGTTTTAATTCTCCAGTCCACCTCTTCCTGGTCTCTCTGAATCTGGTTCTAATTCTCCAGTCCACCTCTTCCTGGTCTCTGAATCTGGTTCTAATTCTCCAGTCCACCTCTTCCTGGTCTCTCTGAATCTGGTTCTAATTCTCCAGTCCACCTCTTCCTGGCTCCTCTCCAGCTAATGCCATCTGGCTCAGTGCAGCTCACGGTGTAAAAGGTAAAGGTCACATGTTTCATTAGTGGTTGGAGGATGAGCTTCTCTCTGTGTTTTTCCCTGGTGCAGCCACTGGGACACAGAGAAGGAGCATTGCCTGAGTTCCAAATAGTACCCTATTCCCTATATGGTGCAAAGGGCCCTGGTCAAAAGTAGAGCGCTATATAGGGATTAGTGTAGGGCCCTAGTCAAAAGTAGTCCACTACATAGGGAATAGGGTCATTGATCTCCTTATCGTAACAACAGTTGCCCATCCAAACAATAAGCTCACATTACTACCTTCATCCGACTCCAGATTTACACAGAAAATAGAAAACCGCCACTGGTCTGTTAGGCTTTAGATAGAGTACCAAAGCCATAGGCTAAGTAGCTCTTAGTACCCTCATCAGAGTCCCTTTGAACAGAATAGAGTCCCAGACATTGACTAGATCCCAAATTGCACCATACACATAGTACACTACCTTTTTTTGGTCAAAAGTAGTGCACTAAACAGACACAAGTGTTCCAATTGGGACACTTACTCAGAGTCCCTGATTCCCTCCGTGTGGGGCACAGTGGAGGTCCCATCGGATGCATTGTCAATAGCTTCTGGATAGGGAGCAGATTGATACTCCACTTGACATTCAGCTCAGTCAGCTATCCCCTATCAGCATGATGAATCAAATCAAATCAAATGTATTTATATAGCCCTTCTTCTTACATCAGCTGATGTCACAAAGTGCTGTACAGAAACCCAGCCTAAAACCCCAAACAGCAAGCAATGCAGGTGTAGAAGCACGGTGGCTAGGATAAACTCCCTAGAAAGGCCAAAACCTAGGAAGAAACCTAGAGAGGAACCAGGCTATGAGAGGTGGCCAGTCCTCTTCTGGCTGTGCCGGGTGGAGATTATAACAGAACATGGCAAGGTGATCAAATGTTCATAAATGACCAGCATGGTCAAATAATAATAATCACAGTAGTTGTCGAGGGTGCAACAAGTCAGCACCTCAGGAGTAAATGTCAGTTGGCTTTTCATAGCCGATCATTGAGAGTATCTCTACCGCTCCTGCTGTCTCTAGAGAGTTGAAAACAGCAGGTCTGGGACAGGTAGCACGTCCGGTGAACAGGTCAGGGTTCCATAGCCGCAGGCAGAACAGTTGAAACTGGAGCAGCAGCACGGCCAGGTGGACTGGGGACAGCAAGGAGTCATCATGCCAGGTAGTCCTGAGGCATGGTCCTAGGGCTCAGGTCCTCCGAAAGAGAGAAAGAAAGAGAGAATTAGAGAGAGCATACTTAAATTCACACAGGACACCGGATAAGACAGGAGAAATACTCCAGATATAACAGACTGACCCTAGCCCCCC
Organism: Salvelinus fontinalis; assembly: GCF_029448725.1. Taxonomy (NCBI): domain Eukaryota; kingdom Metazoa; phylum Chordata; class Actinopteri; order Salmoniformes; family Salmonidae; genus Salvelinus; species Salvelinus fontinalis. The sequence continues at coordinate 44,010,869 of NC_074672.1, read as the reverse complement.
GACACATAAATTGCTGCAGCATAAATACTGGAGGGTGAGACAGGAGGGGTCAGGAGACACTGTGGCCCCATCTGATGATACCCCCGGACAGGGCCAAACATGCAGGATATAACCCCACCCACTTTGCCAAAGTACTGCCCCCACACCACTAGAGGGATAGCTTCAACCACCAACTTACCATCCTGAGACAAGGCCGAGTAAAGCCCACATAGATCTCCGCCACGGCACAACCCAAGGGGGGGCGCCAACCCAAGTGTTTGAAGTGTTTTAACATGGGGCTACTGCCTAGTTCTATCAATATGATGAGGTGTTTTAACATGGGGCTAGTGCCTAGTCCTATCAGTATGATGAGGTGTTTTAACATGAGGCTAGTGCCTAGTCCTATCAGTATGATGAGGTGTTTTAACATGGGGCTAGTGCCTAGTCCTATCAGTATTTATTTATTTTATTTTATTTATCTGTTATTTTACCAGGTAAGTTGACTGAGAACACATTCTCATTTGCAGCAACGACCTGGGGAATAGTTACAGGGGAGAGGAGGGGGATGAATGAGCCAATTGTAAACTGGGGATTATTAGGTGACCGTGTATGATGAGTATGATGAGGTGTTTTAACATGGGTCTAGTGCCTAGTTCTATCAGTATGATGAGGTGTTTTAACATGGGGCTAGTGTCTAGTTCTATCAGTATGATGAGGTGTTTTAACATGGGGCTACTGCCTAGTTCTATCAATATGATGAGGTGTTTTAACATGGGGCTAGTGCCTAGTCCTATCAGTATGATGAGGTGTTTTAACATGGGTCTAGTGCCTAGTCCTATCAGTATAATGAGGTGTTTTAACATGGGGCTACTGCCTAGTTCTATCAGTATGATGAGGTGTTTTAACATGGGGCTAGTGCCTAGTCCTATCAGTATGATGAGGTGTTTTAACATGGGGCTAGTGCCTAGTTCTATCAGTATGATGAGGTGTTTTAACATGGGGCTAGTGCCTAGTCCTATCAGTATGATGAGGTGTTTTAACATGGGGCTAGTGCCTAGTTCTATCAGTATGATGAGGTGTTTTAACATGGGGCTAGTGCCTAGTCCTATCAGTATGATGAGGTGTTTTAACATGGGGCTAGTGCCTAGTTCTATCAGTATGATGAGGTGTTTTAACATGGGGCTAGTGCCTAGTTCTATCAGTATGATGAGGTGTTTTACATGGTGTTAGCTGTCTAGTTCTCTCATTATGATGATGTGTTTTACATGGTGCTAGTGCCTAGTTCTATCAGTACCGCTACTCTCTGTTCATCGTATGCATAGTCACTTTAACCATACCTACATGTACATACTACCCCAATAAGCCTGACTAACCGGTGTCTGTATATTGTCTTGCTACTCTTATTTTCAAATGTATTTTTACTGTTGTTTTATTTCTTTACTTACCTACACACACACACACACACACACACACACACACACACACACACACACACACACACCTTTTTTCCACACTGACAAATAAACTTTGATTTGATTTGACACTAACAATCTTGAAGTTGTCGCTAGCATTATTTATTATTTGTGTTTAATCCAGTTGCAGTGATATTAATGATGAATATCATAAGGTCTGTGTGATTGTTTGATTGCCAAAGGCTCTGTATGCTTTCCAAATTGCACCATTGGCCCTGGTCAAAAGTAGGGCACTACATAGGACAAAGGGTGCTATTTGGGATACAGGGATCAGTAGTGGGTGTAGCAGGCCTTGGGATGGACTTAGCCATCAGAAAAAGATAGGCAGACACTGGTGTCTTATTAAAACTCTTTGGTGTCTAGAGATTATTTTTCTCTCTCCCTCTCTCTCTCTCTCTCACTCTAATTGAAAGGGCTTTATTGGCATGGGAAACATATATTTACATTGCTAAAGCAAGTGAAAGAGATAGTAAACAAAAGTGAAATAAACAATTTAAAAAATGTCAAATTATGGCTATATGTGTTGTAATGATGTGCAAATAGTTAAAGTACAAAAGGGAAAATAAATAAACATATATGGGTTGTATTCACTCACTCGCCTCATCTCCACCACACTCTTTATCTTCGCTAAGCCCTGACCCCAGATCAGTATTATCTTCTCTATGCCCTGACCCCAGATCAGTATTATCTTCTCTAAGCCCTGACCCCAGATCAGTATTATCTTCTCTAAGCCCTGACACCAGATCAATATTATATTATCTAAGCCCTGACCCCAGATCAGTATTATATTCTCTAAGCCCTGACCCCAGATCAGTATTATATTCTCTAAGCCCTGACCCCAGATCAGTATTATATTCTCTAAGCCCTGACCCCAGATCAGTATTATATTCTCTAAGCCCTGACCCCAGATCAGTATTATCTTCTCTAAGCCCTGACCCCAGAACAGTATTGCAGTTTATTACAATCACTTTGGCTGTAAGGGGTGCATGTTGGTGGCAGGAAAGTCAGGCGCAGGAGAACGAACTTGATATAAACGGAGTTGTTTAATAAATGCTGACAAAACTCCAAAAGAACCAAAATGTACAAAACCCGTCGCACACCAATACTAAATAGCACATCACATGCAAAACAAAACAATCTCCGACAAGGACATGAGGGGAAACAGAGGGTTAAATACACAACATGTAATTGATGGGATTGGAACCAGGTGTGAAGGAAGACAAGACAAAACCAATGGAAAATGAAAAATGGATCAGCGATGGCTAGAAGGTCGGTGACGTCGACCGCCGAACACCGCCCGAACAAGGTGTTCGGAGGAATGTCACGACTTCGGAGGAAGTCGTGACATTGGCAATAATTTCAGAACCTTGATGTCATTTTTTTAAACTCTAGACACAAAACTCACAACCAATGATCAAAATGCACATTTTTCAAAACTCATAAAGCTAAGATCATTTGTTGATTGAACTAAAATCACATGTTCAAAATGACACAACTTAACATCAAAGTATCACCATTTCAAAATGCAGTTCACACATTACATCTGAGATGACTGTCATTCATGTCATTACAATGATCTAACTATCAACTGATACAACTGCTCAAAATGATAAGTATCTGTTGCATTATTCTTAATGCATAGTTTTATGGAAACTGACAAACAATATTACATGTTTAGATCATGAAAGTTTCAGGATAATGAGATCCATTGACACCAATTACCGTGGAACATGAACCAATTAGACTACATTATCTATGGATGTAATATTTCATCATCATTCTTTATCAGACACTGTTTCTATGGTCCGATGTACCACTTTTCCAGACCATGTTTTCAGATTTGACATTACTGTACACTCACTGGCCACTTTATTAGGTACACCTATCTATTACTGGGTAGGACCCCCGTTTGCCTCCACAACATCCTGAATTATTCACGGTTTTGTACGTTAAGAGATGCCCTTCTGCACACCACTATTTTAAACGGCTGTTATTTGAGCATTTGTGGCCTTTCTGTTATCTTGAATGAGTCTGGACATTCTCCTCTGACCTCTCTCATTAACAAGGTGTTTTTGCCCACAGAACTGCTGCTCACAGAATGTGTTTTGTTTATCACACCATTCTTTGTAAACTCTAGAGACTGTAGTGTGTAAAAATCCCAGGAGGGCAGCTGTTTCTGAGATGCTGGAATCACCATGTGTGGCACCAACAATCATACCACGGTCAAATTTGCTTAAATTACGCATCTTGCCCGTTCTAATGTTTGGTCGAACAACAACTAAAGCTCTCTACTCTATATACTCTATATATTGAGTTGCAGGCAGCCACATGATTCGCTGTTCAAAGGAGCAGGCTATTTGCGTTAACACGCAGATGTACCTAATAAAGTGGCCCGTGTGTGTATCTATGCAGGACCTTGTAATTGCTTTTCCAATACTGCCAAGTCGTTACCGATGATTGATTTCACATTGTGGTACGAGTATATAGTGAAATGAGTGGTATCCACCTACAACAACATAGCAATAACATGGAGCCGGCAAGTGATCCAGGTCACAATGGAGGTCAAGCAGTTGGAGGAGGAAGATGAAAAAGGCGTGGTGGTCAATGGAATGGCAGGGGACAAGCATCCCTTCTGAGAGGTGGTCGTGGGCCTCGTTTGAGAGGTGTGGGGGAACGTGGTAGAGGACAAGACCACGGACCAAGACAGCGGCAGCAACAGCAAAGAGTGTCCAATGAAATCTAAACAATAGTTGTAGACCATGTCATAAATCATGGCATGACAATGACTGAGGCAGCTACAATTCAACCAAACCTCAGAAGAACTTTCCTCAATGAGAACTGGTAAGTCTTCACCATGCACTAAACATTAGGCTACTCTCAATTGTCAAATGACTGTATACTGCATGCCAATGTGTACCACAGAGTAGGTGATGTGACTAAATATGTTCTTACTGTAATTTCCCCTGCAGAATAGATACTAGGCCAAATAGGGGAGGCAGAGGCAAAATTCTGACTGACCAACAAGAGCGGGCTGTGGTCAATTTGGTTCTGTGCAGAAATGATATTCGCCTTACAGAAATTTGGCAGCACATCTTGGACAATGACAACATTATCAACAATATGGAAGCCATAAGTTTGCCAACTAAGTTTGCCAACTATGCCAACGAGACCCTGGGTCTCGACCCCACCCTGTGTAACTGGGTCCTGGACTTCCTGACGGGCCACCCCCAGGTGGTGAGGGTAGGAAACAACATCTCCACCCCGCTGATCCTCAACACTGGGTCCCCACAAGGGTGCATTCTCAGCCCTCTCCTGTATTCCCTGTTCACTCATGACTGCGTGGCCATGCACGCCTCCAACTCAATCATCAAGTTTGCAGACGACACTACAGTGTCGTCTGTACCAGTACCAACAGTACAGTACCAACAGCAATGAGATGGGCCTACAGGGAGGAGGTGAGGGCCCTCGGAGTGTGGTGTCAAGAAAATAACCTCACACTCAACGTCAACAAAACAAAGGAGATGATTGTGGACTTCAGGAAACAGCAGAGGGAGCACCCCTCTATCCACATCGACGGGATAGTAGTGGAAAAGGTGGAAAGTTTTAAGTTCCCCGGCGTACACATCACGGACAAACTGAAATGGTCCACCCACACAGACAGCGTGGCGAAGAAGGCACAACAGCGCCTCTTCAACCTCAGGAGGCTGAAGAAATTTGGCTTGTCACCAAAAACACTCCCAAGCATTTACAGATGCACAATCGAGAGCATCCTGTCGGGCTGTATCACCGCCTGGTACGGCAACTGCTCCGCCCACAACCGTTAGTCTCTCCAGAGTGTAGTGAGGTCTGCACAATGCATCACTGGGGGCAAACTACCTGCCCTCCAGGACGCCTACACCACCTGATGTCACAGGAAGGCCAAAAAGATAATTGAGGACAACAACCCTCCGAGCCACTGCCTGTTCACCCCGCTATCATCCAGAAGGCAAGGTCAGTACAGGTGCATCAAAGCTAGGACCGAGAGACTGAAAAACAGGCCATCAGACTGTTAAACAGCCATCACTAACATTGAGTGGCTGCTGACAACATACTGACTCAAATCTCTAGCCACTTTAATAATGAAAAATTGGATGTACCAAAATGTATCACAACAATGCCACTTTATATAATGTTTACATACCATACATTACTCATCTCATATGTATATACTGTACTCTATACCATCTACTGCATCTTGCCTATGCCGTTCGGCCATCGCTCATCCATATATTTTTATGTACATATTCTTATTCTGTCACGACTTCCGCCGAAGTCGGCTCCTCTCCTTGTTCAGGCGGCGTTCTGCGGTCGACGTCACCGGTTTTCTAGCCATCACCGATCCATTTTTCATTTATCCATTTGTTTTGTCTTGTTCCCTGCACACCTGGTTTTCATTCCCCAATCACACTACATGTATTTATTCCTCTGTTCCCCATCATGTCTTTGTGTGAAATTGTTTGTGGGTTACGTTTGTACGCACTAGGCTAGCGTGTGTTTATTCCGTGTTGTTTTCACGAAGCTTGTTTGTATGTTTATACAGCTTATGTTTTGTGACTTCTTGCGCGCTTTACACTTTGCCTTGTTGGCTGGAGGTTTTTTGACGCAGCTGCGTCTGTCTGTATCTCTCTCATGCCAAAATAATGTGTGCGCCTGTTCACAATTCTCTGCTCTCCTGCACCTGACTTCACCACCAGTACGCACACGCCTGACATATTCATTCCTTTACACTTGTGTGTGTATAAGGTAGTTGTTGTGAAATTGTTAGATTACTTGTTAGATTTTACTGCATGGTCGGAACTAGAAGCACAAGCATTTCACTACACTCGCATCAACATCTGCTAACCATGTGTATGTGACAAATAACAATGTGATTTATTGCACGCATGCTGAAAAGGCACCAAGTGTCTCTAAAAGAGCTATACCGTGTGCCTTTTGAAAGAAATACAGACAGAGTGAAGCAACTGAGGACTGAGTATGTTAAGGTATGTTCAGTTTCAAGATGCCTGTTGTGAAAATTCATTGTAATCAGTAATTCTCCTTCCACAATGTATTTTTAGAGGGTGATGGAGATGGATGCTAACGAAAACCATCACAAATTCCTCTTTTTGGACGAGGCAGGCTTCAACCTGGCCAAGACAAGGAGGAGAGGTCGGAATTCCATTGGCCAGCGGGCAACCATCCAAGTACCTGGACAGCGTGGGGCCAACATCACCATGTGTGTGGCAATATCGGAAGATGGTGTGGTGAGACGCAAACCTTGTATTGGATCATATAATGCAGCTCTCCTTGTAACCTTCCTAAACCTTCCTAAATCAGCAAAATCAGGTCTGATGGCGTGACCTATGTCATTGTGTGGGATAATGTTAGGTTCCACCATGCTCAAATGGTGCAAGCATGGTTTAAGGCCCATCCACAATTTACCACCCTGTACTTACCCCCATACTCTCCTTTCCTTAAGCCGATTGAGAATTTTTTTTCCACATGGTGGTGGAAGTTACAGTTGAAGTCGGAAGTTTACATACACTTAGGTTGGTGCCATTAAAACTCGTTTGTCAACCACTCCACAAATGTCTTGTTAACAAACTATAGTTTTGGCAAGTCGGTTAGGACATCTACTTTGTGCATGACACAAGTAATTTTTCCAACAATTGTTTAGAGACAGATTATTTCACTTATAATTCACTGTATCCCAATTCCAGTGGGTCAGAAGTTTACACTGTGCCTTTAAACAGCTTGGAAAATTCAAGAAAATTCAAGAATATTATGTCATGGCTTTAGAAGCTTCTGATAGGCTAATTGACATCATTTGAGTCAATTGGAGGTGTACCCAATTGAAGGCCTACCTTCAAACTTGACATGGGAAAATCAAAAGAAATCAGCCAAGCCAAATAAAAATTGTAGACCTCCACAAGTCTGGTTCATCCTTGGGAGCATTTTCCAGACGCCTGAAGGTACCACGCTCATCTGTACAAACAATAGTACGCAAGTATAAACACCATGGGACCATACTGCCATACCGCTCAGGAAGGAGACGCCTTCTGTCTCCTAGAGATGAATGTACTTTGGTGCGAAAAGTGCAAATCAATCCCAGAACAACAGCAAAGGACCTTGTGAAGATGCTGGAGGAAACAGTTACAAAAGTATCTATATCCACAGTAAAACGAGTCCTAACAAAGATTGTACTTTTTGGAGAAATGTCCTCTGGTCTGATTAAACAAAAATATAACTTTTTGGCCATAATGACAATCGTTATGTTTGGAGGAAAAAGGGGGAGGCTTGCAAGCCGAAGAACACCATCCCAACCGTGAAGCACAGGGGTGGCAGGATCATGTTCTGGGGGTGCTTTGCTGCAGGAGGTACTGGTGCACTTCACAAAATAGATGGCATCATGAGAGAGGAAATGATGTGGATATATTGAAGCAACATCTCAAGACATCAGTCAGGAAGTTAAAACTTGGTCGCAAATGGGTCTTCCAAATGGACAATGACCCCAAGCATACTTCCAAAGTTGTGGAAAAATGGCTTAAGGACAACAAAGTCAAGGTATTGGATTGGCCATCACAAAGCCCTCCCCTCAATCCTATAGAAAATTTGTGGGCAGAACTGAAAAAGTGTGTGTGAGCAAGGAGGCCTACAAACCTGACTCAGTTACACCAGCTCTGTCAGGAGGAATGGGACAAAATTCGCCCAACTTATTGTGGTAAGCTTGTTGAAGGCTACCCGAAACGTTTGACTGAACTTAAACAATTTAAAGGCAATGTTACCAAATACTAATTGAGTGTACGTAAACTTCTGACCCACTGGGAATGTGATGAAAGAAATAAAAGCTGAAATAAATCATTCTCTCCACTATTATTCGGACATTTCACATTCTTAAAATAAAGTGGTGATCCTAACTGACCTAAGACAGGGAATTTTTACTGGGATTAAATGTCAGGAATTGTGAAAAGCTGAGTTTAAATGTATTTGGCTAAGGTGTATGTAAACTTCGACTTCAACTGTATATATATGATAGGCGCCCTCACAAACATGCCACCCTTCTCCAGGCCAGGATGATGCATGCAATGGCATCACTGCAGACCAGTGTAGTACCATAATGAAACATGTATCACATATTTTGTACTAAAATATTTAATGATTGTACGAACAACTACACAGTGAAACTATCGGTGTCTTGTGTGTGGGAGATCTAAATTAATGTTGCTATGGTATTTCATGATAAATGAGTTATTTGAACCAATGATTCTGCAAGTGCAAGGTTTCTTTAAAGATATGAATGCACAATGCAATGTTTTGAACATTGGACAGCATGTGTTACAAGTGATGACCGTTTTGAGTTTTGTGTCTAGGTTTTTGAAAAATGACCACAAGGTTCTGAATTTAGTGCCAAAGTGACTGTAAAAAAATCTGTATGTTCTCTAAGCCCTGACCCCAGAACAGTATTATCTTCTCTAAAGCCTGTCTAGGATGAGGGTGCCGCTAGCGGGACTCCCCCCCCACCCCCACTGAAAAGGCAGAGCCGCGAAATTCAAAAAATATATTTTTTTTAAATATTTAACTTTCACACATTAAAGTCCAATACAGCTAATGAAAGACACAGATCTTGTGAATCCAGCCAACATGTCTGATTTTTTAAATGTTTTACAGGGAAGACACAATATGTAAAGATGTAAATCTATTAGCATAATCCACCATCTTTTATTTGTCCACCAACAACAGTAGCTATCACTAATTTGGCTAAACTAAGATATTTATAGCCCCTAACCAAGAAAAAAACTCATCAGATGACAGTCTGATAACATATTTATGGTATGGGATAGGTTTTGTTAGAAAAATGTGCATATTTCAGGTAGATGGCATAGGTTACAATTGCACCCACCGTCACAAATGGACTAGAATAACTACATAGAGCAACGTGTTTACCTACTTACTAATCATCAAACATTTCGTAAAAATACACAGCATACACTAATCGAAAGACACAGATCCTGTGAATACAGACAATATTTCAGATTTTCTAAGTGTCTTACAGCGAAAACACAATAAATCGTTATATTAGCATAGCACATGTGCAAACATTACCCCAGCATTAATTCTAGCCAAAGTGAGCGATAACGTAAACATCGCCAAAATATATTATTTTTTCACTAACCTTCTCAGAATTCTTCAGATGACACCCCTGTAACATCACATTACAACATGCTGTCACGATCGTGTGGAGGATTGACGGACCAAAACGCAGCTTTAGGAAAATAAGCCATCTCCTTTTTATTTAAGAAGAAGGCAAACGAAACAAACACACTTACGAAATAAACAAAACAAGAAAACGATCGTGAAGCTAAATAACGATGTGCACACACAGGCTACAAACGTATCACATAGACAACTACTCACAACAAATGAAAGCCTATGGCTACCCTAAATAAGGCTCCCAATCAGAGACAACCGAAATCAGCTGTCTCTAATTGGGAACTCATTCAGGTAACCATAGACTCTCCTAGACAACTAAACATACATAGACAACGCTAGACACATGTACTCAACACAAACCCATATCCTACACCCAACAACCCCTTTACCATAGAAACACCCAAAACCAACAAAACAAACATTCCCCATGTCACACCCTGACCTAACTAAAATAATAAAGAAAACAAAGAATACTAAGGCCAGGGCGTGACATAACCCCCCCCTTAAGGTGCGAACTCCGGGCGCACCATTACACAGTCTAGGGGAGGGTCTGGGTGGGCTTCCATCCACGGTGGCGGCTCCGGCTCTGGTCGTGGTCCCCACGTCACCACAGTCCCTAACCGCCTCCTTAGCTTCCTCCAAATGACCCCCCTCCACATTAACCCCACTGCATTAAGGGGCAGTTCCGGACTAAGGGGCAACTCCGGACTAAGGGGCAGTACCAGGGTAAGGGGCAGTACCAGGGTCAGGGGCAGCTCCGAACTAAGGGACAGCACCAGGATAAGGGGCAGCACCAGGATAAGGGGCAGCACCAGGATAAGGGGCAGCTCCGGACTGAGGAACGGCAGCTCCGGACTGAGGAACGGCAGCTCCGGACTGAGGAACGGCAGCTCCGGACTGAGGAACGGCAGCTCCGGACTGAGGGACTGCAGCTCCGGACTGAGGGACTGCAGCTCCGGACTGAGGGACGGCCCATGGCTGGCTGACGGATCTGGCTGCTCATGGCTGGCTGACGGATCTGGCTGCTCATGGCTAGCTGACGGATCTGGCTGCTCATGGCTAGCTGACGGATCTGGCTGCTCATGGCTAGCTGACGGATCTGGCTGCTCATGGCTAGCTGACGGATCTGGCTGCTCATGGCTAGCTGACGGATCTGGCTGCTCATGGCTAGCTGACGGATCTGGCTGCTCATGGCTAGCTGACGGATCTGGCTGCTCATGGCTGGCTGACGGATCTGGCTGCTCATGGCTGGCTGACGGATCTGGCTGCTCATGGCTGGCTGACGGATCTGGCTGCTCATGGCTGGCTGACGGATCTGGCTGCTCATGGCTGGCTGACGGATCTGGCTGCTCATGGCTGGCTGACGGATCTGGCTGCTCATGGCTGGCTGACGGATCTGGCTGCTCATGGCTGGCTGATCTGGCTGCTCATGGCTAGCTGACAGCTCTGGCAGATCCTGTCTGGTTAGCGGCTCTGGCAGATCCTGTCTGGTTGGCGGCTCTGGCAGATCCTGTCTGGTTGGCGGCTCTGGCAGATCCTGTCTGGTTGGCGGCTCTGGCAGATCCTGTCTGGTTGGCGGCTCTGGCAGATCCTGTCTGGTTGGCGGCTCTGGCAGATCCTGTCTGGTTGGCGGCTCTGGCAGATCCTGTCTGGTTGGCGGCTCTGGCGGATCCTGTCTGGTTGGCGGCTCTGGCGGATCCTGTCTGGCGGGCGGCTCTGGCGGATCCTGTCTGGCGGGCGGCTCTAGCGGCTCCTGTCTGGCGGACGGCTCTAGCGGCTCCTGTCTGGCGGACGGCTCTGTAGGCTCACGGCAGACGGGCGGCTTTGCAGGCTCACGGCAGACGGGCGGCTTTGCAGGCTCACGGCAGACGGATGGCTCAGACGGCGCTGGGGAGACGGATGGCTCAGATGGCGCTGGGGAGACGGATGGCTCAGATGGCGCTGGGGAGACGGATGGCTCAGATGGCGCTTGGCAGACGGGCAGTTCATGCATCGCTGTGCAGACGGCAGACTCCTGCCGGCTGAGGCGCACTGTAGGCCTGGTGCGTGGTGCCGGGACTGGTGGCACCGGGCTGGGGGACACGCATCTCAGGGCTAGTGCGGGGAGCAGCAACAGGACGCACAGGACTCTGGGGACACACAGGAGGCTTGGTGCGTGGTTTAGGCACTGGTGGTAAAGGGCTGGAGACACGCACCATATGGCTAGTGCGTGGAGGAGGCACTGGTGGTACTGGGTTGGGGCGGGGAGGTGGCGCCGGAAATACCGGACCGTGCAGGCGTACTGGCTCCCTTGAGCGCCGAGCCTGCCCAACCTTACCTGGTTGTATGCTCCCCGTCGCCTGACCAGTGCGGGGAGGTGGAATAACCCGCACCGGCCTATGTAGGCGAACCGGGGACACCATGCGTAAGGCTGGTGCCATGTACGCCGGCCCGAGGAGACGCACTGGTGACCAGATGCGTTGGGCCGGCTTCATGACATACGGCTCAACGCTCAGTCTAGCCCGGCCGATACGTGGAGCTGAAATGTACCGAACCGGGCTATGCACGCGTACAGGAGACACCGTGCGCTCTACTGCGTAACACGGTGTCTGCCCGTACTCTCGCTCTCCACGGTAAGTACAGGGAGTAGGCGCAGGTTTCCTACCTGACTTCGCCACACTCCCTTTAAGGCCCCCCCCAAGAAATTTTTGGGTTGTACTCACGGGCTTCCAGCCTTGTCTCCGTGCTGCCTCCTCATATCGCCTCCTCTCGGCTTTAGCTGCCTCCAGCTCTTCACGAGGAAGGCGATATTCTCCCGGTTGTGCCCACGGCCCCTTACCATCCAGTATCTCCTCCCATGTCCACGAATCCTGTGTAGGTGGGTCCTGTTGCCGCTTTCCATGCCGCTTGGTCCTGTATTGGTGAGTAGTTCTGTCACGATCGTGTGGAGGATTGACGGACCAAAACGCAGCTTTAGGAAAATAAGCCATCTCCTTTTTATTTAAGAAGAAGGCAAACGAAACAAACACACTTACGAAATAAACAAAACAAGAAAACGATCGTGAAGCTAAATAACGATGTGCACACACAGGCTACAAACGTATCACATAGACAACTACTCACAACAAATGAAAGCCTATGGCTACCCTAAATAAGGCTCCCAATCAGAGACAACCGAAATCAGCTGTCTCTAATTGGGAACTCATTCAGGTAACCATAGACTCTCCTAGACAACTAAACATACATAGACAACGCTAGACACATGTACTCAACACAAACCCATATCCTACACCCAACAACCCCTTTACCATAGAAACACCCAAAACCAACAAAACACAAACATTCCCCATGTCACACCCTGACCTAACTAAAATAATAAAGAAAACAAAGAATACCAAGGCCAGGGCGTGACACATGCATATACAGTTTGTTCGAAAATGTGCATATTTAGCCACCAAAATCATGGTTAGACAATGGGGAAAGTAGCCCAGCTGGTGAGAAAATGTCCGTGCGCCATATTAGACAGTGATCTACTCGTATACATAAATACTCATAAACGTGACTAAAAAATATAGGGTGGACAGCGATTGATAGACAATTTAATTCTTAATACAATCGCGGAATTACATTTTTTAAATTATCCTTACTTTTCAATACAGTTTGCGCCAAGCAAAGCTACGTCAAAAAACATGGCGTCCTAAGCCACTAACATTTTTCGACAGAAACACGATTTATCATAATAAAAATGTCCTACTTTGAGCTGTTCTTCCATCAGTATCTTGGGCAAAGTATCCTTTCTTGGGTCTAATCGTCTTTTGGTGGAAAGCTGTCCTCTTGCCATGTGGAAATGCCAACTGCGTTCAGCATGAACTGGAAGCGTGCCCAGCGATTCACAGCGTTTCAGAAATAAATGTCCTAAAATCGCACTAAACGGATATAAATTGCTATAAAACGCTTTAAATTAACTACCTTATGATGTTTTTAACTCCTATAACGAGTCTTAACATGACCGGAGAAAGATTACTCCCAACACTAATGCTTGGAACAGGTGCGGGTCGGTGTCCTCCAGGCGCATGACGCAGCTCCAAAAGAGTGACTAGCTACAGGGTTTTTTAATTTGTAGTGCCTGTGAACGCGCAATCGACCCCATTCAAATCGTCATCACGTAAAGGCATCCAGGGGAAGACGTAAGCAGTGTCCGTATACTCATAGCAATAACAGTGGCCTTTTAACTGACTCCAGATCAGGGGCCAACATTTCTGGAATCTGACTCCATGTCAGGGAAATTGCTGTAGAATGGGTTCTGTTCCACTTAGAGACAAAATTTCAACTCCTATAGAAACTATAGACTGTTTTCTATCCAATAATAATAATATGCATATTGTACGATCAAGAATTTTGTAGGAAGCCGTTTCAAAAATTACAAGATTACCATAAATAGTGACAACAGCGCCCCCAGCCTCAACAGGCTAAGCCCTGACCCCAGAACAGTATTATCTTCTCTAAGCCCTCACACCAGAACAGTATTATATTCTCTAAGCCCTGACCCCAGAACAGTATTATATTCTCTAAGCCCTGACCCCAGAACAGTATTATATTCTCTAAGCCCTGACCCCAGAACAGTATTATATTCTCTAAGCCCTGACCCCAGAACAGTATTATCTTCTCTAAGCCCTGATCTCGCCGTCATTACAGCATTACAGCTTCAAAGTCAGTCAGCCAGCATACTGTGTCTGTGTGTCTGTGTGTGTGTGTGTGTGTCTTTCATCCAGTTTTTGCATTTATTATCCTGGGATCCAGCAAAATTAAAGCAGTTTATACAATTTTAAAAATATTATAATACATTGACAGATTTCACAACACACTGTGTGCCCTCAGGCCCCTACTCCACCACTACCACATATCTACAGTACAAAACCCATGTGTACGTGTGTGTATAGTGTGTATGTTATCGTGTGTGTGTGTCTGTGTCTGTGTCTGTGTCTGTGTCTGTGTCTGTGTCTGTGTGTGTGTGTGTGTGTGTGTGTGTGTGTGTGTATATGCATGTGTCTGTGCCTATGTTTGTGTTGCTTTTCAGTGCCCGCTGTACTATAAGGTGTATTTTATCTGTTTTTTAAATCTACTTTTACTGCTTGCATCAGTTACCTGATGTGTAATCAAGTTCCGTGTAGTCATGGCTCTATGTAGTACTGTGCGCCTCCTATAGTCTGTTCTGGACTTGGGGACTGTGAAGAGACCTCTTGTGGCATGTCTTGTGGGGTATGCATGGGCCAGTAGTTCAAACAGACAGCTCGGTGCATTCAACATGTCAATACCTCTCATAAATACAAGTTGTGATGAAGTCAATCTCTCCTCCACTTTTAGCCTCGAGAAATTGACATGCATGTTATTAATATTAGCTCTCTGTGTACATCGAAGGACCAGCTGTGATGCCCTGTTCTGAGCCAATTTTCTAATTCCCTTTTGTGGCACCTGACCACACGACTGAACGGTGCAACAAAACTAGGGCCTGTAGGATCTGCCTTGTTGATAGTGCTGTTTAGAAGGTAGAGCAACGCTTTATTATGGACATACTTCTCCCCATCTTAGCTACTGTTGTATCAATATGCATTGACCATGACAGTTTACAATCCAGGGTTACTCCAAGCAATTTCCACATTATTTATTACAAAATTTATTTGAGGTTTAGGGTTTAGTGAATGATTTGTCCAAAATACAATGCTTTTTGTTTAAGAAATATTTAGGACTAACTTATTCCCTGCCACCCACTCTGAAACCAACTGCAGCTCTTTGTTAAGTGTTGCAGTAATTTCAGTCGCTGTAGTAGCTGACATGTAAAGTGTTGAGTCATCCGCATACATAGACACACTAGCATTACTCAAAGTCAGTGGCATGTCAATCAGTAAAGATTGAAAAATGTAATGGGCCTAGACAGCTGCCCTGGGGAATTCCTAATTCTACCTAGATTATGTTGGAGGGGCTTCCATTAAAAAAAAAACCTCTGGGTTCTGTTAGACAGGTAACTCTTTATCCACAATATAGCAGGGGGTGTAAAGCCATAACACATACGTATTTCCAGCAGCAGACAATGATAAAGAGCGTCTGCTAAATGACTTAAATGTAAATGTAAAATAATGTCAAAAGCTGCACTGAAGTCTAACAAAACAGCCCCACAAACTTTTTATCATAAAATCTGTAAGACATATGTTTTTCCAGCAGCAGACTATGATTGATAATGATAATTCTCTCAGCCAATCATCAGTCACAAGTGCTGTGCTTGTTGAATGTCCTTCGCTGTAAGCATGCTGAAAGTTTGTTGTCAATTTGTTTACTGGAAAATAGCATTGTATCTGGTCAAACACAAATTTTTCCAAAAGTTTATTAAGTTAGTAACAGGCTAATTGGTCAGCTATTTGAGCCAGTAAAGGGGGAATTACTATTCGTAGGTAGCGGAATTACTTTTGCTTCCCTCCAAGCCTGGGGGCACACACTTTCTAGTAGGCTTAAATTGAAAATATGACAAATAGGAATGGCGATATCGTCTGCTATTATCCTCAGTAATTTTCCATCCAAGTTGTCAGGCCCCGGTGGCTTGTCATTGTTGATAGACAACAATACATTTTCACCTCTTCCACACTATACTTGGATGTGTATTGTCAGTGTTTGTTGCTGGCATGTCATGCATAAGTTTGCTAATCTTGCCAATTTTTATTTTATTTTTTAAAGTAAACTCAGCAAAAAAAGAAACGTCCTCTCACTGTCAACTGTGTTTATTTTCAGCTAACTTAACATGTGTAAATATTTGTATGAACATAACAGGATTCAACAACTGAGATGTAAACTGAACAAGTTCCACAGACATGTGACTAACAGAAATGGAATAATGTGTCCCTGAACAAAGTGGTGGTCAAAATCAAAAGTAACAGTCAGTAGCTTGTGTGGCCACCAGCTGCATTAAGTACTGCAGTGCATCTCCTCCTCATGGACTGCACCAGATTTGCCAGTTCTTGCTGTGAGATGTTACCCCACTCTTTCACCAAGGCACCTTCAAGTTCCCAGACATTTCTGGGGGGAATGGCCCTAGCCCTCACCCTCCGATCCAACAGGTCCCAGACGTGCTCAATGGAATTGAGATCCGGGCTCTTCGCTGGCCATGGCAGAACACTGACATTCCTGTCTTGCAGGAAATCACGCACAGAACGAGCAGTATGGCTGGTGGCATTGTCATGTTGGGGGGTCATATCAGGATGAGCCTGCAGGAAGGGTACCACATGAGGGAGGAGGATGTCTTCCCTGTAATGCACAGTGTTTAGATCGCCTGCAATGACAACAAGCTCAGTGCCATAATGCTGTGACACACTGCCCCACACCATGACAGACCCTCCACCTCCAAATCGATCCCACTCCAGAGTACAGGCCTCAGTGTAACGCTCATTCCTTTGACGATAAACGCAAATCCGACCATCACTCCTGGTGAGACAAAACTGCGACTTGTCAGTGAAGAGCATTTTTTGCCAGTCCTGTCTGGTCCAGCGATGGTGGGTTTGTGCCCATAGGCGACATTGTTGCCGGTGATGTCTGGTGAGGACCTGCCTTACACCAGGCCTACAAGCCCTCAGTCCAGCCTCTCTCAGCCTATTGCAGACAGTTTGAGCACTAATGTAGGGATTGTGCGTTCCTGGTGTAACTCGGGCAGTTGTTGAGGATGATCAGCTGTCCATCCTGTCTCACAGTACGGACATTGCAATTTATTGCCCTGGCCACATTTGCAGTCCTCATGTCTCCTTGCAGCATGCCTAAGGCACGTTCACACAGATGAGCAGGGACCCTGGGCACATTTCTTTTGGTGTTTTTCAGAGTCAGTAGAAAGGCCTCTTTAGTGTCCTAAGTTTTCATAACTGTGACCGTAATTGCCTACCGTCTGTAAGCTGTTAGTGTCTTAACGACCGTTCCACAGGTGCATATTCATTAATTGTTTATGGTTCATTGAACAAGCATGGGAACCAGTGTTTAAACCCTTTACAATGAAGATCTGTGAAGTTATTTGGATTTTTACGAATTATCTTTGAAAGACAGGGTCCTGGAAAAGGGACGTTTCTTTTTTTGCTGAGTTTAGTTGGCAATATAAATTGGTTTAGTGATGAATGAGCCATCTGATTCCATGAACGATGAAGCTGAGTTAGCTTTTTTCCCCAAAATCTTATTTTAAGGTGCTCCAATGCTTTCATTCTTTATGTCATATATCTTTATTTCATAGTGTAGTTCCTTCTTTTCATTCAGTTTAGTCACTTGATTTATCAATTTGCAATTCATTTGCCAATAGGTTGTGCAGCCAGACTTATTTGCCATTCCTTTTGCCTCATCCCTCTAAACTATACCATTTTTAAATTCCTCATCAATCCACAGGGATATAACTGTTTTTACAGTCATTTTCTTAATACAGTAGGTACATGCTTATTCGTAACTGGAATAAGCAATTTCATAAATGTGTCAAGTGCAGTGTCTTTTTGCTCCTCATTACACACCACAGACCAACAAATATTCTTTACATCAACAACATAGGAATCACTACAAAAAGTATTGTAGGACTTCTTATACACTTTATTAGTCCCAGCCTTTGGAACTTTGGTTTTCCTAGATATAGCTACTGTATTGTGATCACTACATCCAATGGCTCTGGATAATGCTTTAGAGCACATTTCTATACTGTATCATCAAAGATATTATCTAAATGAGTTTCAGAGATAGTCAGTATATGAATATCATCTGTTACTTGCAAAATATTGATTTCATGAACCTTTTTTCTTAAGCTACATATGTTAACGTGGGCTTTTTTGAGCACTTTTCTTCTGCAATGCTTATTTTTATTGCTTTACTAGGAAGCTTAGCAGAGGTAGACATGCTCATGTTGTTTATGTTAGTGCAGGGTGAACTGCACACAGTGGACTTCCTCCTAGGGCACACTGGCTCAGTGCTAACAGGGTGAGCTGCACACAGTGGACTTCCTCCTAGGGCACACTGGCTCAGTGCTAACAGCATACATCTGGTTCATAGGTAAATGATTACTGCATACAATAGCTGTAGGATCAGTGGAGGCATTCAAGGCTGTTAGAGGGACATAAATTAGGTAACTTGCATTGTGTCTACCAACGCCCCCTGGTGTAATGGGCATTTGCTGAAGCATTATGACATCTCTGCGTCACAATGGTAGGGATTAACTGAGCTGGGCTTGGGTCATTGGTAAGTCATTGTCTCAACGAAACCTTATAATGCTGTGAAAGGATCCAGGAACCCAAATGATTTGGGTGGATCCCATTATCCTTATAAAATGTGTTTTGTTTCCAAAAGGTATCGAAATTGTAAACAGTTACAACCATTGAGCTGCAATAATCACGGAGCCAGTTGTGAAGATAAATAATCCTATTAAAGCGTTCAATGCCACGATTCAGAGAGGGCACAGGGCCAGATATGATGGGCCTTTTATTAGTGTATAGCAGAGAGTCAATCAGCTCTTTAAAATCCAGTTTCAACTGTTCAGAGCTGCACTTCATAATGTAATTAAAACCCACATAGACTACAATAGAATCGATTTCCATGTCCTGGTGTAGTACATTCGGGAGCAGCTTAGTAATGTCATTTACTCAAGCTCTGGGGTAGGACATTGTTTTTGTCAGGCTCTTCAGTCCCTCTCCTCTAGTGGAGAACAGGTTTCCAAATAACACCCCATTTATTCAATAGTGCACTACTTTTGACCAGGGCCAATAGGGCTCTGGTCAAAAGTAGTGCACTGTGTAATTGCGGTAGTAGTAGTAGTGGTAGTGGTAGTGGTATTAGTAATATTAGTAGAAGTGGTGGTAGTGGTTAGTACTAGTTGTAGTAATAGTAGTGGTAATGGTAGTGGTAGTAGTGGTAGTGGTAGTAGTAGTAGTGGCGGTAGTAGTAGTAATAGTGGTAGTGGTTGTAACGGTCGTCGTAATCCTCCTCCTCGGACGAGGAGGAGAGGCGAGAAGGATCAGACCAATATGCAGAGTGGTCATCTTTTAATTCACGTAGACTGAAAACTTAATATACAAAACAACAAACGTGACAAAACCGCAAACAGTCCCGTGTGGTACTAACACTGACACGAGATACAAACACCCACAAAAACCACGTGAATCACAGGCTGCCTAAGTATGATTCTCAATCAGGGACAACGATTGACAGCTGTCTCTGATTGAGAATCATACCCGGCCGAACACAAACAACCCAACATAGAAAATAACACCTCGACAACCCACCCCAACTCACGCCCTGACCAACTAAATAAACACAAGAAAAAGGAAAAACAGGTCAGGAACGTGACAGTGGTAGTATTAGTGGTAGTATTAAGGTTAGTGGTAGTAAAAGTGGTAGTGGTAGGAATAGTAGTAGTGGTAGTGGTAGTAGTCATGGTAGTAGTCGTGGTAGTAGTAGTAAAAGTGGTGGTATTGGTAGTAATAGTGGTAGTAGTGGTCATGGTAGTAGTAGTGGTAGTAGTAGTAATAGTGGTATTGGTAGTGGTACTAATAGTGGTAGTGGTAGTGGTAGTGGTAGTAGTAGTAATAGTGATAGTGGTAGTAATAGTGGTTGTAGTAGTAATAGTGGTAGTGGTAGTAGTAGTAATAGTAATAGTGGTATTGGTAGTGGTATTAGTAGTAATAGTGGTAGTGGTAGTAATAGTAATAGGGGTAGTGGTAGTAATAGTGGTGGTGGTAGTGGTAGTAATAGTGGTAGTGGTAGTAATAGTAATAGGGGTAGTGGTAGTAATAGTGGTAGTGGTAGTAATAGTAATAGGGGTAGTGGTAGTAATAGTGGTAGTAATAGTGGTAGTAATAGTGGTAGTAATAGTGGTAGTGGTAGTAATAGTGGTAGTAATAGTGGTAGTGGTATTAGTAGTAATAGTGGTAGTGGTAGTAGTTGTGGCAATGGTTGTAGTAGTAGTAGTGGTAGTAGTAGTATTAGTAGTAGTACTGGTAGTAGTAGTAATAGTGGTGGTAGTAATGTCAGTAATAGTGGTAGTGGTAGTAGTAGTGGTAATGGTAGTAGTTATGGTAGTGGTAGTAGTAGTAGTAGTGGTACTGGTAGTAGTAGTAATAGTGGTAGTAGTAATGGTAGTAGTAGTGGTAGTAGTAATGGTAGTAGTAGTGGTAGTAATAGTGGTAGTAGTAGTAGTGGTAGTAGTAGGTATAGTGGTAGTGGTAGTAGTAGTGGTAGTAGTAGTAATAGTGGTAGTAGTAGTAATAGTGGTAGTAGTAGTGGTAATGGTAGTAGTTATGGTAGTGGTAGTAGTAGTAGTAGTAGTAGTGGTACTGGTAGTAGTAGTAATAGTGGTAGTAGTAATGGTAGTAGTAGTGGTAGTAATAGTGGTAGTGGTAGTAATAGTGGTAGTAGTAATGGTAGTAGTAGTGGTAGTAATAGTGGTAGTGGTAGTGGTAGTAGTGGTAGTAGTTGTACTAATAGTGGTAGTGGTAGTAGTAGTAATAGTGGTAGTGGTTTTAGTAGTAGTAGTGGTAGTAATAGTGGTAGTGATAGTAATTGTGTTAGTGGTAGTAGTGGTAGTAGTGTAGCGGTATTAATTAGAGAAAGGTAAAGAAGATTTTGTTCGGGCGCCAGGCAGGTATTAACCCTGCCGAAAGGAAAATAATAGAACAGCGAGAGTACCACTACCAGACCCACACACATCAACAGAAGAGACTGCCTAGAGTGTAGCCTGTTGACCAGATAGCCAGCGGAGAGGAAAAAGAGTACACACCCTATAGATCCCATATCACATCAGTCCTTCCATAATTCTTGGTAACCCCACCAAACATACCTCATATAACAATAATGGCAGAGCAAATAAACATCATCTTCATACAATAATTAATGAACCCAGTCATCACACAGAGGATTTGCAAAAGTTTGTATTTTCTTCTTGGGAACGAGTGCAGAGGGTATGAATGTGTGGTGTCCATATACACACTAGTCCAGCTCCAATCAAACTTAAATGTACTTAGGAAATAGAGTCAGTTTCAGTGTAAAGCACTGGAACATAGCGTGAAGAAAAAGAGAGAAAGAGAACAAGAGAGGGCTTAGCTGTGGTCTTGAGGTTGCAGGTATCCGGTCTGTCTGTCCGATGATATGTTGGGTTGTAGTTGAACGCCTCGCAACAAATGTTGCTTCTAATCCATTTGATCCATAACCATCTCGGTCCCACATGAGAACAACCACGTCGTCGAGCGATCACACCGAGGATTGATTCAAAAAAACTGTACAACCACATATAGTGAAGACAAACAAAAAAAAAACTCTGCAGCATAGCACACACAACTGTCGCGCCAACAAGAGCTCTCCCCAATAGAGCTTAACGAGCTCTTTTATCTCCTCCTTCCTACTGCTCATCTGCTCTTAAAGTGGCGGCGCACTTGAGTGCAGGATTTCGCCACAGTAGTAGTGGTTCTAGTAGTGGTAGTGGTAGTGGTAGTAGTAGTGGTTCTAATAGTGGTCGGTTTTAACTGGTTTCTCGCTGTCACAGACTGAATTGTACACCAATTTACAATCATAACTTTAATCAGATATAGTGATCAAATATTGAAATCCTAAACTAGCAATACACTTAATATAATACAATGTTATAATATGCAATATATACAAAACAATAACAATAAAACAACAAGGTTTGGGGTTTGCAAGCTTTAGAAAACACATCTTAGGTAGGCATTTCAAGTGTGAAATATGTGGAATATGGAATGGGAGGGTTCTGATAGCTGCCTGTGCGTGTCATGGGAGTTTTCAGTTTGTGAAATATGGAATGGGAGAGTTCTGATAGCAGCCTGTGCGTGTCATGGGAGTTTTCAGTTTGTGGCTGTTCTGGGTTGCCCATCCAGTAATCTGTTTTCTGATTGGGGGAGCCAGTTCTGCAGAGATTTAGAAAATGTCATGCAGATCTGCTTCCGTCTGCTCTCCAAGGGCATGATTCCAAGGGTTTCAAGGGCTTCCCAGTAGCTGCTGTAAGAACCGTTGAGATTTAGTCTGCGGGTTGTCTTCTGAACCAGCTCCAGCTGAGGAGCCAGGGTGCCAGGCAGGCACAGCATACTCCAGAACTGGTTTTACGTAGTAGCCGATGTAGACGGACAGGAGGTCTGCTGTGGTTACAGAGAAACGCTTAATGCGCTTGAGGAGGAACAGCTTCCTGCTGGTGCTTGTGGTCACGGTGTCAACCTGGCTGCTCCAGCGCAGGTCTTGCTGGACAGTGAGAGACCCTGACCCTGACCCCAGAGACCCTGACCTTTAATGTCTCTGACAGGGCTACAGCGTTGATGAGGAGTGGTAGTACATGGGGTGTTTTGAATTTTTTTTTTATAGAAGGTGACATGCATTACAACACATTTCTTCTCATTGAGAAGCATGCCATTGGTGCTCAACCAGATGCATCCAGGTGCTCAACTCATCCAGTTGCTTCTGCTTTGATGACGGTTGCTGCAGTTTCCTGGTTTCAAGCAGATTCATGTATTTGGCGTACAGTATTTCCACACAGGATTGGCAGCTTCATGTCGGGAAGAGGGTGTCATTTGGAACGCACACCCAGACAGGAGACAGCTGCAGACGTTCCTTATTATTGATCCAAAAATAAAGATGATACGTTTTCACTTCATGGCTATACGGCTACCTTCTATTAAGACCAGCAGCATCAAGCACTGCAGGAAATGGGATGGATGGTTCAATAATTGTTGTTTGTCTGGGCTCAAATTGTGAAATTGCAGACAATTTTTTTGGACAATGTAGGGTTTGCCAGCTACAGTATTTGCTATTTGGGAGTGAGAATAAGACCATACCTCAGTTCCATATGAGGAGGTATCCTGCTCTTTTGCACACCAGTATTTCTACTTGCACATCCTCATCTGTACATCTATCACTCCAGTGTAAATTGCTAAATTGTGATTACTTCGCTACTATGGCCTATTTAGTGCCTTACCTTCTTACTACATTTGCACACACTGTATACAGATTTTTCTATTGTGTTATCGACTGTACGTTTGTTTATTCCATGTGTAACACTGTGTTGTTGTTTTTGTCACACTGCTTTGCTTTATCTTGGCCAGGTCGCAGTTATAAATGAGAACTTGTTCTCAACTGGCCTGCCTGGTTAAATAAAGGTGAAATCAAATTAAAAATAAATGATTTAAAAAGTAGTCAGGGTCTAGTTCATTAGGAACTTAACTGAGTTAGAAACTGCCTGAAACAAAGAGGGACTCCTTGAAGTTGTTCAATATGAAACATAACATTTTTGTTTTCCATTGCATTTAAAAAATATATATATATCCATTGTGCCCTAATGAACATGACCCTTCCCGTTCCATATGGAGAGGTACCCTGTGTAGTGAACATGTCATTAGCCATGTTTCTCCGAGAGGGGGCATTGTTCCATTAAATGTAATGGGTGAAATAGAGAGCTAGGTTATTAGAGGGCATGAAGAAGATGGATTTAGAATGTATTGCAGTCATCATAGCTCATCCAAAGAAACACTTAGCAAAGAGGCAGAATAGATATATGATTTTGTAGTTCAAGTAGAAGCAATTACTTCATTGGTTATTACAGTGTAATTATTGATTTACTATGTCATTTCTTAGTAAATACCTAGACATTTATTTAGCATAAAATCAAGTGCTTCCTCTCTCTCTCCTATTGATGGTGCAGTGAAGGTGTTTGTAGTCTGAGTGGCAGGCTGATTCATAAGTCTCTTCGTTGTTGAATGGCGTAGTCACCTACCTCTCTCTCTTTTTCTTTCTCTCTGTTTCCCTCTCTTTCTCTGCCTCCGCCCCATCTCGTAGTCACCTCCCTCTCTCTCTTTTTCTTTCTCTCTGTTTCCCTCTCTTTCTCTGCCTCCGCCCCATCTCGTAGTCACCTCCCTCTCTCTCTTTTTCTTTCTCTCTGTTTCCCTCTCTTTCTCTGCCTCCGCCCCATCTCTTTCCCTCTCTCTCTCTCTGTCTCTCTCTGTCTTCTAAAACCACCAGCTCAGACAGATGTTTGCCTGCTAGTTCACTCTTAGAAAAAAGTGTTATCTAGAACCTAAAACGGTTAGTCAGCTGTCCCCATAGGAGAACCTTTTGAAGAACCATTTATGGTTCCAGGTAGAACCCTTTTGGGTTCCATTTAAAACCCTTTCCACAAAGGGTTCTACATGTCAACCCGAAAGAGTTCTACAGTACCTGGAACAAAAATGGGTTCTATCTGGAACCCAAAAGGGTTATCCTATGGGGACAGTTGAAAATCCCTTGTGGAACCCAGTTTTCTAAGAGTGTACTCACTGGAGAACAGCTTCCTCTGAGCTGCTAGGGAGCTAAATACAGTATGAAGTGGAAGCTGAAGCTTCAGCGGGGTTTCTGTAAGACAGGTCAATTATATAATTGGGGTTGCTCATTATTATTCTTGTTCCCCACATAGCCTTTTCCCCGGGCTGCCCTGTAGCATGTTAAGTTAAGCCCCGGGGCTCAAAGGTCTGATTATGTCATTGTGATCTTCCTCAGTAAGGGTTGATTATTTGAGATTTACATCTCATTAGGTAAGCCTCCACCGAGTGCCATTAAATGACCTCAGAGCCCCATAAAATATTGGCGTTCTGCCCTTTTGAAATGTCATTCCTGTACTTTGTCCATCATCGGTTCTGCACTTAAAAGTGTATAATGAGATACTATAGATATTCACCAGATATTGTAGATACCCACCAGATACTGTAGATACTGTAGATATTCACTAGATACTGTAGATACTGTAGATACTGTAGATACTGTAGATATTGTAGATATTCACTAGATACTGTAGATACTGTAGATACTGTAGATACTGTAGATACTGTAGATATTCACTAGATACTGTAGATATTCACTAGATACTGTAGATATTCACTAGATATTGTAGATACCCACCAGATACTGTAGATACTGTAGATACTGTAGATACTGTAGATATTGTAGATATTCACTAGATACTGTAGATACTGTAGATACTGTAGATACTGTAGATACTGTAGATATTCACTAGATACTGTAGATACTGTAGATACTGTAGATACTGTAGATACTGTAGATATTCACCAGATACTGTAGATATTCACCAGATACTGTAGATACTGTAGATACTGTAGATATTCACCAGATACTGTAGATATTCACTAGATACTGTAGATACTCACCAGATATTGTAGATACCCACCAGATACTGTAGATACTGTAGATACTGTAGATACTGTAGATATTGTAGATATTCACTAGATACTGTAGATACTCACTAGATACTGTAGATACTCACCAGATATTGTAGATACCCACCAGATACTGTAGATACTGTAGATATTGTAGATATTCACTAGATACTGTAGATACTGTAGATACTGTAGATACTGTAGATACTGTAGATACTGTAGATATTCACTAGATACTGTAGATACTGTAGATACTGTAGATACTGTAGATACTGTAGATATTCACCAGATACTGTAGATATTCACCAGATACTGTAGATACTGTAGATACTGTAGATATTCACCAGATACTGTAGATATTCACCAGATACTGTAGATATTCACTAGCAACTATAGATATTCACTAGATACTGTAGATACTCACCAGATATTGTAGATACCCACCAGATACTGTAGATACTGTAGATACTGTAGATACTGTAGATATTGTAGATATTCACTAGATACTGTAGATACTGTAGATACTGTAGATACTGTAGATACTGTAGATATTCACTAGATACTGTAGATACTGTAGATACTGTAGATACTGTAGATACTGTAGATACTGTAGATATTCACTAGATACTGTAGATACTGTAGATACTGTAGATACTGTAGATTCTCACTAGATACTGTAGATACTCACCAGATATTGTAGATATTCACTAGATATTGTAGATACCCACCAGATACTGTAGATACTGTAGATACTGTAGATACTGTAGATACTGTTGATATTCACTAGATACTGTAGATACTGTAGATATTCACTAGATACTGTAGATACTGTAGATACTGTAGATACTGTAGATATTGTAGATACCCACCAGATACTGTAGATACTGTAGATACTCACCAGATACTGTAGATATTAACCAGATACTGTAGATACTGTAGATACTGTAGATACTCAACCGGATACTGTAGATACTGTAGATATTCACCAGATACTGTAGATACTGTAGATATTCACTAGATACTGTAGATACTGTAGATATTCACTAGATACTGCAGATACTGTAGATACTGTAGATATTCACTAGATACTGTAGATACTGTAGATACTGTAGATACTGTAGATATTCAACAGATACTGTAGATACTGTAGATACTGTAGATACTGTAGATATTCACCAGATACTGTAGATACTGTGGATACTGTAGATACTGTAGATACTGTTGATACTGTAGATACTGTAGATATTCACCAGATACTGTAGATACTGTAGATATTCACCAGATACTGTAGATACTGTAGATACTGTAGATATTCACCAGATACTGTAGATACTGTAGATACTGTAGATACTGTAGATATTCACCAGACACTATAGATACTGTAGATACTGTAGATATTCACCAGATACTGTAGATACTGTAGATACTGTAGATACTGTAGATATTCACCAGATACTGTAGATACTGTAGATACTGTAGATACTGTAGATACTGTAGATATTCACCAGATACTGTAGATACTGTAGATACTGTAGATACTGTAGATACTGTAGATACTGTAGATACTCACTAGATACTGTAGATACTGTAGATACCCACCAGATACTGTAGATATTCACCAGATACTGTAGATACTGTAGATACTGTAGATACTCACCAGATACTGTAGATATTCACCATATACTGTAGATACTGTAGATATTCACCAGATACTGTAGATACTGTAGATACTGTAGATATTCACCAGATACTGTAGATATTCACCAGATACTGTAGATACTGTAGATACTCACCAGATACTGTAGATACTGTAGATATTCACCAGATACTGTAGATACTGTAGATACTGTAGATATTCACCAGATACTGTAGATATTCACCAGATACTGTAGATACTCACCAGATACTGTAGATATTCACCAGAGACTGTAGATACTGTAGATACTCTAGATACTCTAGATACTCACCAGATACTGTAGATATTCACTAGCTACTGTAGATACTGTATATACTCACCATATATTGTAGATTCCCACCAGATACTGTAAATACTGTAGATATTGTAGATACTGTAGATACTGTAGATACTGTAGATACTGTAGATACTCACCAGATACTGTAGATATTCACTAGATACTGTAGATATTCACTAGATACTGTAGATATTCACTAGATACTGTAGATACTCACCAGATACTGTAGATACTCACCAGATACTGTAGATACTCACCAGATACTGTAGATACTCACCAGATACTGTAGATACTCACTAGATACTGTAGATACTGTAGATACTCACCAGATACTGTAGATATTCACCAGATATTGTAGATACCCACCAGATACTGTAGATACTGTAGATACTCACCAGATACTGTAGATACTCACCCGATACTGTAGATACCCACCAGATACTGTAGATACTATAGATACTCACCAGATACTGTAGATATTCACCAGATATTGTAGATATTCACCAGATACTGTAGATTTACACCAGATATTGTAGATATTCACCAGATACTGTAGATACTGTAGATACTGTAGACACTCACCAGATACTGTAGATACTCACCAGATACTGTAGATACTGTAGATACTGTAGATATTCACCAGATACTGTAGATACTGTAGATACTGTAGATACTGTAGATACTCACCAGATACTGTAGATACTCACCAGATACTGTAGATATTCACCAGATACTGTAGATACTGTAGATACTCACCAGATACTGTAGATACTGTAGATACTGTAGATACTGTAGATACTGTAGATACTGTAGATATTCACCAGATACTGTAGATACTGTAGATACTGTAGATACTGTAGATATTCACCAGATACTGTAGATACTCACCAGATACTGTAGATATTCACTAGCTACTATAGATATTCACTAGATACTGTAGATACTCACTAGATACTGTAGATACTGTAGATACTCACCAGATACTGTATATACTCACTAGATACTGTAGATTCTCACTAGATACTGTAGATACTCACTAGATACTGTAGATACTCACTAGATACTGTAGATACTGTATATACTCACCAGATATTGTAGATACCCACCAGATACTGTAAATACTGTAGATATTGTAGATACTGTAGATACTGTAGATACTCACCAGATACTGTAGATACTGTATATACTCACCAGATACTGTAGATACTCACTAGATACTGTAGATACTGTATATACTCACCAGATACTGTAGATACTCACCAGATACTGTAGATACTCACCAGATACTGCAGATATTCACCAGATACTGTAGATACTCACCAGATACTGCAGATATTCACCAGATACTGTAGATATTCAACAGATATTGTAGATACTCACCAGATACTGTAGATACTCACCAGATACTGTAAATATTCACCAGATACTGTAGATACTGTAGATATTCACTAGATAATGTAGATACTCACCAGATACTGTAGATACTGTAGATACTGTAGATACTGTAGATACTGTAGATATTCACCAGATACTGCAGATATTCACCAGATACTGTAGATTCTGTAGATATTCACTAGATAATGTAGATACTCACCAGATACTGTAGATATTCACCAGATACTGTAGATACTGTAGATCCTGTAGATACCCACCAGATACTGTAGATACTGTAGATATTCACCAGATACTGGAGATACTCACCAGATACTGTAGATATTCACCAGATACTGTAGATACTGTAGATACTGTAGATACTGCAGATACTGTAGATACTGTAGATACCCACCAGATACTGTAAATACTGTAGATACTGTAGATACTGTAGATATTCACTAGATACTGTAGATACTCACTAGATACTGTAGATACTGTAGATTCTCACTAGATACTGTAGATACTCACTAGATACTGTAGATATTCACTAGATACTGTAGATACTGTACATACTGTACATACTCCCCAGATACTGTAGATACTGTATATATTCACCAGATATTGCAGATACTCAGCAGATACTGTAGACACTCACCAGATACTGTAGATACTGTAGACACTCACCAGATACTGCAGATGCTGTAGATACTCACCATATACTGTACATACTGTATATATTCACCAGATACTGTAGATATTCACCAGATACTGTAGATACTCACCAGATACTGCAGATATTCACCAGATATTGTAGATACTGTAGATACTGTAGATACTGTAGATACTCACCAGATACTGTATTTATTCACCAGATACTGTAGATATTCACCAGATACTGTAGATACTGTACATACTCCCCAGATACTGTACATACTGTACATACTCCCCAGATACTGTACATACTGTACATACTCCCCAGATACTGTAGATACTGTACATACTGTACATACTCCCCAGATACTGTACATACTGTACATACTCCCCAGATACTGTACATACTGTACATACTCCCCAGATACTGTACATACTGTACATACTCCCCAGATACTGTAGATACTGTAGGTGCTGTACATACTCCCCAGATACTGTAGGTGCTGTACATACTCCCCAGATACTGTAGGTGCTGTACATACTCCCCAGATACTGTACATACTGTACATACTCACCAGCATTCTGGTTCTCTAATGGTTCTCTTATTAATACCATTTGTACACTTTTTCTTTTACAGTAAACTGTCGCCTGTGTGCAATACTAGTGTGAGAAATGACTGTTCTGCGTCTGCCTGTGCTTCTGTACTGTATATTGTTATTGCAAAGGTGCGTGGGGGTTTTCTATATATCATCATCATGTAGAGGTTAGGATTGTCCCCTGACAGCCAGGTAATATTGAGGGGGTTACTACAGTAGGAAGCTGTTAATTGGACGGTGAAAGGAAGATTCATAGTCAGTCTATTCTACACATCCACCACCCACTGTTCTTCACACCTATTGTAAATCAATGGATTCACTCCTTTGTTTAAACCATCAAATGCATGTCTACACAAACACATGCATGCATGTAGTGTGTGCACACTTACTGTTTACAGATGTATGATCTTAATTTGACCTAGTTTGCTACAGCAGGAAAGTAATCCTGTAGCAACAGGACATTTGAAATATTATGTGGATTATAATGAATGGACATTTTTGTAGTGTCTTTATACATTGATACTTCAGAAGCCTTTTTCAACTTCAAAATACACAACTTTTACCTTTCCTTCATTGCAGAAAAGTTATACTGAAACACGGTGATCAAATTAAGATCCTACATTTGTATACACACACGTGGGGCGTGTGCAGGCTTATAGAACACAGCTTTCTCACGCCAAGTGTTTACCCCCAAACCATAAGACTCCCGAGCAGCTAATCAAATGGCTACCCGGACTATAGACTGTTAAAATTAAGGGCTAAGGGCTTGTAAGTAAGCATTTCACTGTAAGGTCTACTACACGTGTTATATTCGGCGGACACGACAAATAAACTTTGATTTGATTTGACACGATGATGATGCAATAAGCCCACAGTGAATTCAGAATGGACAGTGTGAGGAATAGCGTGAGGAACAGCCAACATTAGGGCTCCCGAGTGGCGCAGCGGTCTAAGGCACTGCATCTCAGTGCTAGGAGGTGTCACTACAGACCCTGGTTTTTGATTCCAGGCTGTAACCACAACCGGCTGTGATTGGGTGGTGCACAATTGGCCCAGCATTGTCCGGGTTTGGCCCGTCATTGCCTAGTTAATAATTAGAGAGAGAGAGAGACCCCCCCCCCCCTTCACACTGGATGGTAATAGAGGAGGAGAAATATACCTTAAAATCACTATTGGACATTTACCGATTAATTGCCTACATTTTACCTGCAGTGGAATTGGAAAGGCATTTTATCAACTGGCTAGCAGCACCATAGCTGGAGCTGTACAGCTGTAGCTGCCTTGGTATTGGAAAACACAATGATCTAAGAGGTTATTGCTTTCTTCATGGCCGAAGGGCTTTGATGAACAACCCAAGCCTCTCCCACAACAAAGGCTTGTACAGTATCGCCTGCACCTGTCAGTGTTAGTGTCTGTCAGTGCACAGTGAACATGAATGGGAGGCTGGGCTATTGACTTAGATCTATCTGGATCTATCTGTAGAGTTAAGGTTACACATTAGTTGTAGGTTACTCGAAATAAGATTAGTTTGTGTAACGGCTTGTGCTCTCCTCATCCTCAGATGAGGTGAGGAGAGAAGGATCCTCAGACCAAAACGCAGGCTTTGGGAAATAAGCCATCTTTTATTTGATAACGATGATGGCAAAACACGAAACGAAACAAAACACTTTAACAAGCTTACAAAATAACAAAACGACGTTGACGCAACCTGAACATAAACTTACATAACTAAACATAAACTTACGTAGAGGAAACAGACGACATCGAAACGAAACAAACAAACGCTACAGTCCTATGTGGTACGAACATACATACAGACACAGGAGACAATCACCCACAAACAAACAGTGAGATTGCCCTACCTAAATATGACTCTTAATTAGAGGCAAACGCAAACCACCTGCCTCTAATCAAGAGCCATACCAGGCAAACCAAAACCAACATAGAAACAGAAAACATAGAATGCCCACCCAACCTCACGTCCTGACCAACTAACACACAAAAACTAACATAAATAGGTCAGGAACGTGACAGTACCCCCCCCACAAGGTGCGAACTCCGGACGCACCAGCACAAAGTCTAGGGGAGGGTCTGGGTGGGCATCTAACCACGGTGGTGGCTCAGGCTCCGGGCGCGGTTCCCACCCCACCATAATCCATCCTAGCCTCCTCCCTCCAAGAATGTCCACCCTCTTTCTTCCCCCACAAAATCCTCTTAATAACATATCTAATAATGACAACACCGGGACAGAGAGATAAACCAAGACAGAGGGATAGATAAGAATATAGAGGTAGATAAAGATAGAGAGGGAGATCAGGATAGAGGGGCAACTCCGGACTGAAAGGCAGCTCCGGACAGAGAGACAGCTCTGGACTGATGGGCAGTTCTGGGTATCTAGCCTTTTCAGGCTGAAGGGCAGCTCATGGCTGACTGACGACTCTCGACGCTCATAGCAGGCTGACGGCTCTCGACGCTCATGGCAGGCTGACGGCTCTCGACGCTCATGGCAGGCTGACGGCTCTCGACGCTCATGGCAGGCTGACGGCTCTCGACGCTCATGGCAGGCTGACGGCTCTCGACGCTCATGGCAGGCTGACGGCTCTCGACGCTCATGGCAGGCTGACGGCTCTCGACGCTCATGGCGCTCTGACGGCTCTGGCTGCTCATGGCGCTCTGACGGCTCTGGCTGCTCATGGCGCTCTGACGGCTCTGGCTGCTCATGGCGCTCTGACGGCTCTGGCTGCTCATGGCGCTCTGACGGCTCTGGCTGCTCATGGCTCGCTGGCGGCTCTGGCAGATCCTGTCTGGTTGGCGGCTCTGGCAGATCCTGTCTGGTTGGCGGCTCTGGCAGATCCTGTCTGGTTGGCGGCTCTGGCAGATCCTGTCTGGTTGGCGGCTCTGGCAGATCCTGTCTGGTTGGCGGCTCTGGCAGATCCTGTCTGGTTGGCGGCTCTGGCAGATCCTGTCTGGCTGACGGCTCTAGCGGCTCCTGTCTGGCTGACGGCTCTAGCGGCTCCTGTCTGGCTGACGGCTCTGTAGGCTCATGGCAGACGGGCGGCTTTGCAGGCTCATGGCAGACGGGCGGCTTTGCAGGCTCCTGGCAGACGGATGGCTCAGATGGCGCTGGGGAGACGGATGGCTCAGATGGCGCTGGGGAGACGGATGGCTCAGATGGCGCTGGGGAGACGGATGGCTCAGATGGCGCTGGGGAGACGGATGGCTCTGGCCGGATACGGTACACTGTAGACCTGGTGCGTGGTGCCGGAACTGGAGGCACCGTGCTAATGACAAGCACCTTCCTACCAGTGCGGGGAGCAGGGACAGGGCACACTGTATTCTCAAAGCCTACTCTATCCCTGATGCGTGGTACCGGCACTGGTGACGCCGGGCTGAGGACAAGCACATCAGGATTAGTAGGGGGAGAAGATACAGTTTGTACAGGGCTCTGGAGACGCACTGGTAGCTTAGTGCGTGGGCCCGGAACTGGAGGCACCGGGCTAGATACACGCACTACAGGGAGAGTGCGTGGAGGAGGAACAGGGCTCAGGATACGCACTGGTAGCCTAGTGCGTAGTGTAGACACTGTAGGTACTAGGCTGGGGCGGGGAGGTGGTGCCGGAAATACCGGACCGTGGAGACGTACTGGCACTCTTGAGCATTGAGCCTGCCCAACCTTACCTGGTTGAATGCTCCCGGTTGCCCGACCAGTGCGGGGAGGTGGAATAACCCGCACCGGCCTATGTAGGCGAACCGGGGAAACCATGCGTAAGGCAGGTGCCATGTATGCCGGCCCGAGGAGACGCACTGGAGACCAGACGCGTTGAGCCGGCCTCATGACACCTGGCTCAATACTCAATCTAGCCCTACCAGTGCGGGGAGGTGGAATAACCCGCACTGGGCTATGCACTCGTACAGGAGACACCGTGCGCTCTACTGCGTAACACGGCGCCTGCCCGTACTCCCGCTCTCCACTGTAAGCCTGGGAAGTGGGCGCAGGTCTCCTACCTGCCCTTGGTCCACTACCTCCTAGCCCCCCCCCCAAGAAATTTTTGGGAATTACTTACGGGCTTTTTTGGCTTCCGTGCCAGACGCATTCCCTCATAGCTCCGGTTCCTCTCTCCGGTAGCCTCCGCTCTCCTAAGTGCCTCCAGCTGTTCCCATGGGAGGCGATCTCTACCAGCTAGGATCTCCTCCCATGTGTAGACACCTTTTCCATCCAAAACATCGTCCCATGTCCATCTCTCCTTCTTCTCCTGTCCCTTACTCCATTTAGTTTTCCCTAGCCGCTTGGTCTTAGCGTGGTGGGTGATTCTGTAACGGCTTGTGCTCTCCTCATCCTCAGATGAGGTGAGGAGAGAAGGATCCTCAGACCAAAACGCAGGCTTTGGGAAATAAGCCATCTTTTATTTGATAACGATGATGGCAAAACACGAAACGAAACAAAACACTTTAACAAGCTTACAAAATAACAAAACGACGTTGACGCAACCTGAACATAAACTTACATAACTAAACATAAACTTACGTACAGGAAACAGACGACATCGAAACGAAACAAACAAACGCTACAGTCCTATGTGGTACGAACATACATACAGACACAGGAGACAATCACCCACAAACAAACAGTGAGAATGCCCTACCTAAATATGACTCTTAATTAGAGGCAAACGCAAACCACCTGCCTCTAATCAAGAGCCATACCAGGCAAACCAAAACCAACATAGAAACAGAAAACATAGAATGCCCACTCAACCTCACGTCCTGACCAACTAACACACAAAAACTAACATAAATAGGTCAGGAACGTGACAGTTTGGACTGGAACAAACAATTTGGATGTGTGTCTTTGGATCCATTCTTCAACTGTCTATTTTCCATTCTGTCTCTGGTTAGCGTTACTATAGAAGGAAGCGACTCGCAATATGGATACTTTGGATCCATTCTTCAACTGTCTATTTTCCATTCTGTCTCAGGTTAGCGTTACTATAGAAGGAAGCTACTCGCAATATGGATACTTTGGATCCATTCCTATCTAACTGTTTACGTATTTATCTATCTATTTCCTTAGTCCATTGTGTACGTTATGGTATAGTAGTTTTAATGTAGATACTTGGGTCTTGAATTGAGTGTTTGAAAACCATCTATTTCCTCATCCTTTGAGGCTGTCACTCTCTTCACTTGTCTGTGCTCTGTTGGTGAACACGTGTCTTGGTGACATCAGGTATTTTTTGTTTATTTTGTTTAGTTGGATCCCCATTAGCTTTTGCAGAAGCAGCAGCTACTCTTTCTAGGGTCCACAACAACAAAAAAACATGAAACATGAAAGTAACAAAACACTGATAGCCAAGGAAAGTCACACAATTTGAGTATCTACAGTATCTGGTGAATATCTACAGTATTGTCACGTTCTGACCATAGTCATTTTGTGTTTTCCTTGTTTTAGTGTTGGTCAGGACGTGAGCTGAGTGGGCATTCTATGTTGTGTGTCTAGTTTTCCTGTTTCTATGTTTGGCCTGATATGGTTCTCAATCAGAGGCAGGTGTTAGTCATTGTCTCTGATTGGGAACCATATTTAGGTAGCCTGTTTTGTGTTGGGGTTTTGTGGGTGGTTGTCTTCTGTCTTTGTGTCTATGCAGCAGATAGGACTGTTTCGGTTAGATTCACTTTTGTTATGTTGTAGTGTTCACGGTTTTGTCTTAATTAAAGTCATGATGAACACCAACTACGCTGCGCTTTGGTCCGATCCCTGCTAC
The DNA here is from genome assembly GCF_029448725.1 of Salvelinus fontinalis. Classification (NCBI taxonomy): domain Eukaryota; kingdom Metazoa; phylum Chordata; class Actinopteri; order Salmoniformes; family Salmonidae; genus Salvelinus; species Salvelinus fontinalis. The sequence continues at coordinate 43,974,658 of NC_074672.1, read as the reverse complement.
ACCTCCTCTTCAGACGAAGAGGAGGAAATCTGCCGTTACAAGTATCTACAGCAGGGGTGTCAAACTCATTCCACGGAGGGCCTAGTGTCTGCAGGTTTTTGGTTTTTCCTTTCAATAAAGCCCTAGACAACCAGGTGTGGGGAGTTCCTAACTAATTAGTGATGTTAATTCATCAATCAAGTACAAGGGAGGAGCGAAAACCTGCAAAGACTCGGCCCTCCGTGGAATGAGTTTGACACCTGTGATCTACAGTATCTAGTGAGTATCTACAATATCTACAGTATTTACAGTATCTGGTGAATATCTACAGAATCTACAGTATCTGGTGAGTATCTACAGTTGGAATTTGTGGTCTGTATATTTAATAATTTATTTTAGGATAGCATCAACACCACCGGCCATGTTTGTATTTTGACCTGTAGTTCATTCAATGCAATTGGAGAATCTAGTGGGTTCTGGAAGTCTTTAATAGTTGATTCTATGTGTTTGGCCTGGTATGGTTCTCAATCAGATGCAGCTGTCTATCGTTGTCTCTGATTGAGAGCCATACTTAGGTTGCCTGTTTTCCCACTATGATTTGTGGGTAGTTGCTTTGTGTCTTTGTATTAGTTACCAGACGGAACTGTTTCGGTTGTTCTTTGTCTGTTTATTTTGTATTTTAGTTTTCACTTACGACACTGCACATTGGTCCGATCCTTCCTACTCCTCCTCAGACGAAGAGGAGATCCGTGACACTTTCACTATTGCAGTGAAACATTTTGTCCAGAAAGTTGTCTAAAAGGGTTTGAATATTTTTGTTGGCTAATAATATTTTGTTAGTAGTATGCAGTTTGTTTGGCTTTGATGCCTCATGATTGAGTATTGCTCTGTTCAGGTAGACTGTGATTTTTCTGTGATCCGATAGGGGTATCAGGAGGCTGACTGAACGCTCTGAGAGACTCTGGGTTGAGCTCGGTGATAAAATAATCTACAGTACAACTGCCAGGGGATGAGCTGTAGGTGTACCTACAGTAGGACTCCCCTCAAATCTACCGTTGACTAGTACAGACCCAGCGTGCAACAGAGCTGCAAGAGTTGTGACCCATTTTTGGTGGTTGTTTTGTCATTGTTGTGTCTAGCGGGGAATATGGGGGAGGGTATGCTGTCACCTCCAGGTAGGTGTTTGTCCCCCTGCGTGCTGAGGGTGTCAGGTTGCCACAGACTAGTACATGTCCCTGGGCCTGGAATTGTTGTTATCTCTAGGATGAAGAAGCTGTCATTGTTAAAGTATGGCGATTCTATTAGGGGGGATATAGGTAGCACACATGAGGAAATGTTTCTCTGTTGAGATCGTTTCCTCATTAATTTCTTGCCAGATGTAAAATGTTCCTGTTTTGACTAATTTAATAGAGTGGGTTAGGTCTGCTAAATGACTAAAAATGTAAAATGTCTGCTCTATACCAAATTAGCATACCCCCTGTGTCTCTTCCCTGTTTCACACCTGGTAGTTTGGTGGATGGGACTACCAGATCTCTGTAACCTGGATGGGACTACCAGCTCTCTGTAACCTGGATGGGACTACCAGCTCTCTGTAACCTGGATGGGACTACCAGCTCTCTGTAACCTGGATGGGACTACCAACTCTCTGTAACCTGTAACACAGGTCTGGGAGGGAGTCTCACAGGTCTGGGAGGGAGTCTCGCAGGTCTGGGAGGGAGTCTCGCAGGTCTGGGAGGGAGTATTGCAGGTCTGCGAGCGAGTCTCACAGGTCTGGGAGGAAGTCTCGCAGGTCTGGGAGGGAGTCTCACAGGTCTGGGAGGAAGTCTCGCAGGTCTGGGAGGGAGTCTCGCAGGTCTGGGAGGGAGTCTCGCAGGTCTGGGAGGGAGTATTGCAGGTCTGCGAGGGAGTATTGCAGGTCTGGGAGGGAGTCTCACAGGTCTGGGGGGGAGTCTTGCAGGTCTGGGAGGGAGTCTCACAGGTCTGGGGGGGAGTCTCGCAGGTCTGGGAGGGAGTCTTGCAGGTCTGGGAGGGAGTCTCACAGTTCTGGGAGGGAGTCTCACAGGTCTGGTAGGGAGTCTTGCAGGCCTAGTAGGGAGTCTTGCAGGTCTGGGATGGAGTCTCGCAGTTCTGGGAGGGAGTCTTGCAGGTCTGGTAGGGAGTCTTGCAGGCCTGGGAGGGAGTCTTGCAGGTCTGGGATTGAGTCTTGCAGGTCTGGGAGGGAGTCTTGCAGGCCTGGGAGGGAGTCTTGCAGGCCTGGGGTGGAGTCTTGCAGGCCTGGGGGGGGAGTCTCGCAGGTCTGGGAGGGAGTCTCGCAGGTCTGGGAGGGAGTCTTGCAGGCCTGGGAGGGAGTCTGCAGGTCTGGGAGGGAGTCTTGCAGGCCTGGGAGGGAGTCTTGCAGGTCTGGGAGGGAGTCTTGCAGGTCTGGGTGGGGTGTTCATTGCTCTTTTGCTCCTGTGTGAGGTGCTGGGGCTGCAGTTGAGTATGATGTCTTTCAGAGTCCAAGGGATTGTCGCCTTGTAGAGGTGTATCTCTCTCTCTTTCTCTCTCTTTTCCCCTCTTCTCTTCCGTTCTCGCTCTCTCCCTTTTCTTTCGCTTGTTCTCTTCCTCTCTCTCCCTCTCCATCCTCCTGCCTTATCCTCTCCTCTCCAACTTCCCTACACCCCTCTCTCTGTCTCTCTCTCTGTCTCTCTCTCTTCCTCTCTCTCCCTCTCCATCCTCCTGCCTTATCCTCTCCAACTTCCCTACACCCCTCTCTCTGTCTCTCTCTCTGTCTCTCTCTGACTCTCTCTCTCCCTCTCCATCCTCCTGCCTTATCTTCTACTCTCCAACTTCCCTACACCCCTCTCTCTGTCTCTCTCTCTCTCTCTCTCTCTCTCTGTCTCTCTCTCTGACTCTCTCTCTGACTCTCTCTCTCTCCCTCTCCATCTTCCTGCCTTATCATCTCCTCTCCAACTTCCCTACACCCCTCTCTCTGTCTCTCTCTCTGTCTCTCTCTCCCTCTCTCTCCCTCCCTTCCTGTATCCTCTCCTCCCCCACTCCATTTCACCTCCTGATCGCAGGGAGAATTTAAAGTGCTGGAGTTGTCGTTACTATGGAAATTGACTGATGGTGGTTGAGAGGTTAACAGAGAGCTTTAAAGGGGTTCAAGACTAACGTTAACGACACCTCTATGTGTGCTAGCTACATTAGTCAGAGTAAGCTGCTCACTAGAGAAGACACTACTGATGGGTTCATCACATCACACACGCGCATACACACACACACACACACACACACACACACACACACACACACACACACACACACACACACACACACACACACACACACACACACACACACACACACACACACACACACACACACACACACACACACACACACACACACACACACACACACACATCCCTGCAGGCAACTCCACAGTATAATTCTCCATGCTCGTGTCTGCTGGTGTGGTAATGAGGAAAGCCATAAAGACATAGTGTTTGATATGTGGAGTGGAGTACCCCTTCTTGTTTCTGTGCCCTCATAAATCATTGTAATTCCCTTCCAGATGAGAAACGTTGTAGATGCAGTCTTGTGTGGTTAGCGTACCCAACACACACTAAATTGATTTGGTTAGCATCCTGAGGTGAAATAATTAGGGGTGGCAGGTAACCTAGGGGTTAGAGCGTTGGGCCAGTAACCGAAAGTTTGCTGGATCGAATCCCCGCGCTGACAAGGTAAACATCGTCCTGCCCCTCAGCAAGGCAGTTAACCCACTGTTCCCTGGGCGCCGAAGACGTGGATGTTGATTATGATTCAGAGGGGTTGGGTTAAATGCGGATGACACATTTCAGTTGAATCCATTCAGTTGTGCAACTGACTAGGTATCCCCCTTAACCTGATTAGCTAGCTGATTATGGTGTTAGAGGCACTAAACATGCTACAACAGATAATTAAAGTATGTGTCTCAAATGGTACCATACTGCACTAATTCTGAACAGAGACCATAGGGCTCTGGTTAAAACTATGGGATCTGGTTAAAACTATGGGCCCTGGTTAAAAGTAGTTTACTCAACTGCTGGTTGAGAGAATGCCAAGAGTGTGCAAAGCTGTCATCAAGACAAAGTGTGGCTACTTTGATGAATATAAAATATATTATACACTTTTTTTGGTTACTACATGATTCCGTATGTGTTATTTCATGGTTTTGATGTCTTCACTATTATTTTACAATGTAGAACATAGTAATAATAAAGAAAAATCTTGGAATGAGTAGATGTGTCCAAACTTTTGACTGGTATATATATACTGTGTATATATATATATTTCTTTTTTATTATTATTATTATTATTTTTTACAAATGGTACAATTTTTCTTCCAGTTTCACATTAGAGTCTTGTGAGTTTTGACAAAACAATGACAATAAAATCGATTTGTACATCCATTTTGTAACACAACAACAAAGTCAAAGAGGTGTGATTACTTTCTGAAGGCTCTGCATATATATACACACGTGTAAAAAATATTGTTGATTCTGTGGAGGAGAACGTTAATCTCTTATTATATAAATGTTTCTGAGGTTTGTGTGTTTGTTTGTAGTGTCTGTCTGACATTGTGACTTTCTGCTGTGTGGGAGGAACCAGAAGACCTTTTGAAGATACGGGCGAGTTTTTTGAAAATAGAGGTCCTTTTCATTCATCCTTCAATGGCCCTGTTTTCTCCCTTTTCTATGAAAATGATGCATATGTCAAAGTTAGGCGGTTAGAAAACGTTTTAAGATAAATTGTTTACTGTCTGAGTCTCAGAATTTCCCTCTTGTGACTGTACTTTAAGGAGCTGATCTCGATTTACAAAGCCTAGTGATAAAGATATATTTTAGTGTCTGCTCAGATTTGCAGAAATTGGTCTGTTTGTTTCCTGCACACAGATTAAGCCTGGACTAAAAGCAATAACTTTTAATATGAAATGGATGGTGATTAGTGATTCTGCGCAATGCGACTGCAATGTAGTCAATCTCAAACACAAACTATATCACTACTGTTGATCATTCTGTCAATGGGTTGTCTCCATAGAAATATAATAATCTGTGTCTGTTCCCGAGTCTCCCCAGAGGCTGGCCCGGTCCATATGCGAGCCAATTCAACCTGTTGAATAATGAATTTGATGTAGTGACCTTGATACTATCCTTGGTACTCTAGCCCAAGGATTAAGGAAATATTTTGTGGGATAATATTGGTGGTCGTATTAGTTACTCATTGATTACAGGTGTTTAAATTGATGTGGTGGCAATAAGACCTCGCCATTGGCTCTTTGGCTGGGACGAAGTTGTTTTAATAAAAAAATCCCTGAACACGGATTATGGGCGAATCTCAAGTATCTTCCTTGATTTGTCATCTCCTCTCTCCGTCCTCTTACTTCTCAGCGTGTCAGAGAGGAGCTGCTGAAGGTTGTTGTTGCACCCTGAGACAGAAATAATAGGCTGCGTCCCGAATGCCACCCTATTCTCTAGTGTACTACTTCTGACAAGGGCCCATAGAGCTCTGGCCCAAAGTGTGTTCCCTATATATGGAATTGGGTGCCATTTTGGGGAATTTTTACGGGAGGAGATCGGAAGACAACAAAGTCTCCGTTGGGAGTCACCAATCGTTGGTTACCATTTGCCACTTGGTCACGAGAAACATTTCCTCATCAGACTGAGATGGATTTATTCAGAGGGGAACCAATCAAAGGGGAATAGGACCAATCTTCAGTGTTATTAACAGTGATTGCAATTTGATATGTCAAAGTGTTTCAACAGACAGCAGACACTGAAATCACAGCAGTTATAGTATATATTCTACTCTTAACAAGATGGTGCTGATAGACATGGTCCTATGTTTACCCAGATACAACAACATTGTGTGTATGGGTGCTATGCTTGAGTGACAGAGAGAGAGAGAGAGAGACAGAGAGAGAGAGAGAGAAAGAGAGCGCTAGAGAGAGAGAGACAGAGAGAGAGAAAGAGAGACAGAGAGAGAGAGAGAGAGAGAGACAGAGAGAGAGAGAGAGAGAGACAGACAGACAGAGAAAGAGACAGAGAGAGAAAGAGACAGAGAGAGAGAGACAGAGAGAGAGAGAGACAGAGAGAGAGACAGAGAGAGAGACAGAGAGAGAGAGAGAGAGACAGAGAGAGAGAGAGAGAGAGACAGAGAGAGAGAGAGAGAGAGAGAGAGAGAGAGAGAGAGAGAGAGAGAGAGATAGAGAGAAGGAGCTAGAGAGAGAGAGGGGGAGACAGGAGGAGCTACACTTCAAGAATAAGAATGGTTCAAAATGGTTTCAGCTAACAATAAGTGGAAAGTCCAACCAATCAATGAATTTGAATTCATAAATTCTATGTCATAGACAATGAAAACACGAAATAGACATTGGGGTCCTCGAAGAAAAGTCTATGAATAATAAAGACGTGGTACGCCAGTCTAGAAAGAAAGGTTGTGGGCTCTGATCTCAGATCAGCGCGTCTTCTCACGAGGAATAGAGAGGACACACACACACACACACACACACACACACACACACACACACACACACACACACACACACACACACACACACACACACTAACATCCTGCTTCACCAAACAAGGAGTGCTCATCAACCTGACCCAGATCCTGCCATGGTTGTGCTCTGCTCTGCTCTGCTCTCTCTCATGATATACATATTCAATGAGCTCCTCTTAATAATCACCAGACAGACAGAGTGGACAAGGAGAGAGAAAAGGCTCATAGTGACTTCCTCTTTTCCTTGGTGCTCTGTCTCCAGTCTCACATCCTGTTCACACCTGGGTTCAGAAAGGTTTTGCTTTCTACTGTTGATTGAGCTTGCCTGTTGCAGTGTTAAGATGTACCCGCTATGTCAAACTCATATGTTATTCTACACATGTGGAGGGATTGCTCTGTATTGCAGACGGTGTTACGGGTATCAACATGCTTTTAGCTGTTCATCCCAGAGAGCTGTGACTGAAACCATCTCTCCTCCTTGACAATTGAAAATGATCATCTGAATCAAATGAAAAAAAACAAAGTTTTTGTAATTTAAAGAATCGGGCTAACACTGAAGATGGTTGAACCAGGAGACAGAAACTATAGTGTTCATCCCAAATGAAACCCTATTCCCTTGATAGTGCACTAATTTTTGACTTGGACCCATAGGTCTCTGGTCAACAGTAGTGCACCATACAGGGAACTGTGTTCCATTTGGAACTCAGGCATACTAGTGGCGTCACGCCCTGACCTTAGTTCCTTGTTTATGTCTCTATTTTGGTTTGGTCAGGGCGTGAGTTGGGGTGGGCATTCTATGTTTCGTTCTATGTTTTGTAGTTCTATGTGTTTTGGCCTGGTATGGTTCCCAATCAGAGGCAGCTGTCAATCGTTGTCTCTGATTGAGAACCATACTTAGGTAGCCTGTTCCCACCTGTGTTTGTGGGTAGTTATTTTCTGTTTAGTGTTTGTATCACCTGTCAGATCTGTTTCGGTTATTCCTTTTGTTATTTTGTATTTAGTGTTCATTTTCAAATAAATAATATGAACACGTATCATGCTGAACCTTGGTGGCCCTTCTGGGATCCTATATGGGCTGAAAGGCTGTAGTTCTGAACAATAAGTTGAGAGAGGAGGGGGGAGGGACAGGTACAGGGAGGGAGGTTTTGAGAGAGAGGGGGGGGCAGGGAGGGGGGGGGACAGGGAGAGAGGGAGATGGAGGGAGAGAGAACGAGAGAGGGGCAGAGACAAGGAAAGAGAGAGAGAGAGAGAGAGGAGGGGGGAGGGACAGCGAGAGAGAGAGAGAGAGAGAGAGGGGGGCAGGTACAGGGAAGGAGGGAGAGAGAGGGGGGGGGACTGAACAATGAGGTAACAGAAAATGCCTTCTTATTTCAGCCCAATAATTTCTCTTTATGATTTCTGGATCGAGACAGCAGCTCTAGTTTGCTTTCCGTTCAAGGTCTGTTGTTTTGTGTTTTCTCTATCCTATATGCTGACCATAAGTTTTTCCTAGATGTAGGGTTCGATTCAATCCGTATCGCGGAAGTTATGCCTTATATTATTCTACATTTTAAGGTAATGTTCCCATTTTAGCAGAGACTGCATTCGCGGTACATGCTGCGTATGTAATTACCTTCCGATTGAAATCACACTATAACGCGGAACTTCATGCGATACGGTTTTGAATCGAGCCCCTAGTTAATGACTCCTCTTAGCTTGTCAGCTCCCCTGACACACAGGATGAACAGATTAAACAGTAGCCTATACTCTTTCCCCTTGGCCTTAATCCTTGTAGATTGTAGATGTGTAAAACGTTAGCAATCTCCTTATACCTATCCAGACCCGTCAAATGTGCAAACATTGAAGGATTTGGGCCATGAAGCAAATTGGGACTGGCTGTGAAGGCTGCAGCTCCAGTGAAGTTTGGTTGAAAGTCCGATTTCCCTGACCATTGCACCTGTCTGTACAGTGAGTGGCTATTGGCTAATGGTCGCTCGCTGAACCTTGAAAATCTTTAAAACTCAGAGGTAAAGAGGCTGTCATTCCAGAACTGACACCCCCCTTTGCGTTCCAAACGGTACCCTATTCCTGATTTAGTGCACTACTTTTGACCACGCCCGGTAGGGTTCTAGTCAAAAGTAGTGCACTACATAAGGAATAGGGTGCTGTTTGGGATACACACTCTCTGTGCTGTCACATCTGTCTAGCCCCCAGCTCTGTCACAGGATATGAGAAATGCCTCCGGGTATTGTTTTTCTTGTATTAAACTGGACCATTATATCACGATGCTTTATACCGGTTTTATTATTTCCTGAAAATCATAACCAATCATCAAACTTTTATTTGATATTATGGAAGTTTGTGATTATGGTTATGCATGATGGAGCTTTCATAAAAGCTCTGGTTTTCTCTTTCAGCTTGAGGAGTTTTCTCTTTCAGCATGAGTTTTTTTCTCTTTCAGCTTGAGAGGTTTCTCTTTCAGCTTGAGGGGGTTCTCTTTCAGCATGAGGGGGTTCTCTTTCAGCTTTAGGCAGGTTTCTCTTTCAGCTTGAGGGGTTTCTCTTTCAGCATGAGGGGGGGTTCTCTTTCAGCTTGAGGGGGTTTCTCTTTCAGCTTGAGGGGGTTTCTCTTTCAGCTTGAGGGGGGCTTCTCTTTCAGCTTGAGGGGTTTCTCTTTCAGCTTTGAGGGGGGCTTCTCTTTCAGCTTGAGGCGGGTTTCTCTTTCAGCATGAGGGGGGGCTTCTCTTTCAGCTTGAGGGGTTTCTCTTTCAGCTTGAGGAGGGTTTCTCTTTCCGCTTGAGGGATTTCTCTTTCAGCTTGAGGGGGCCTCTCTTTCAGCTTGAGGCGGGTTTCTCTTTCAGCTTTGAGGTGGGTTTCTCTTTCAGCTTGAGGGGGCCTCTCTTTCAGCTTGAGGGGGGTTTCTCTTTCAGCATGAGGGGGGCTTCTCTACCAGCATGAGGGGGGCTTCTCTTCCAGCATAGGGGGGGGTTCTTCTATGAGAGAGAGAGAGAGAGAGAGAGAGAGAGAGAGAGAGAGAGAGAGAGAGAGAGAGAGAGAGAGAGAGAGAGAGAGAGAGAGAGAGAGAGAGAGAGAGAGAGAGAGAGAGAGAGAGAGAGAGAGAGAGAGAGAGAGAGAGAGAGAGAGAGAGAGAGAGAGAGAGAGAGAGAGAGAGAGAGAGAGAGAGAGAGGGGGGGGTAGCAACAAAATCAAATCAGATTTGATTGGTCATACACATATTTATCAGATGTTATTGCGGGTGTAGCGAAATGTTTGTGTTGCCAGCTCCAACAGTGCATCTAAAAGTAAAAGAATGGAGTTTAGAAATATCTAATATTAGGATGAGTAATGCCGGAGGGGCGTTGACTAAAATATAGTAGAATAGAATACAGTATATACACTACCAGTCAAACGTTTGGACACACCTACTCATTCAAGGGTTTTCCTTTATTTGTACTATTTTCTACATTGTAGAATAATAGTGAAGATGCAAAAACTATGAAATAACACATATGGAATCATGTAGTAACAAAAAAAGTGTTAAACAAATCAAAAATATATTTTAGATTTGAGATTCTTTGAAGTAGCCACCTTTTCCCTTGATGACAGCTTTGCACACTCTTGGCATTCTCTCAACCAGCTTCACCTGGAATGCTTGTCCAACAGTCTTGAAGGAGTTCCCACATATGCTGAGCACTTATTGGCATGCTTTTCCTTCACTCTGTGGTCCAACTCATCCCAAACCATTTCAATTGGGTTGAGGTCGGGCGATTGTTGGAGGCCAGGTCATCTGATGCAGCACTCCATCACTCTCCTTCTTGGTCATATAGCCATTACACAGCCTGGAGGTGTGTTGGGTCATTGTCCTGTTGAAAAACAAATTATAGTCATACTAAGCGTAAACCAGATGGGATGGCGTATTGCTGCAGAATGCTGTGGTAGCCATGCTGGCTAAGTTTGCCTTGAATTCTAAATAAATCCTTAACAGTGTCACCAGAAAATCACCCCCACACCGTCAAACCTCCTTCATGCTTCACGGTTGGAACCACACACGCGAAGATCATCCGTTCACCTACTCTGCATCTCACAAAGACAAAGACATCTCACGCAGTTGGAACCAAAAATCTCAAATTTGGACTCATCAGACCAAAGGTCAGATTTCCACCAGTCTAATGTCCATTGTTCATGTTTCTTGGCCCATGCAAGTCTCTTCTTATTATTGGTGTCCCTTAGTTATGGTTTCTTTGCAGCAATTTGACCATGAAGGCCTGTTTCACGCAGTCTCCTCTGAACAGTTGATGTTGAGATGTGTCTGTTATTTGAACTATGTGAGGAATATATTTGAGCTGCAATTTCTGAGGCTGGTAACTCAAATTAACTTATCCTCTGCAGCAAAGGTAACTCTGGGTCTTCCTTTCCTGTGGCGGTCCTCATGAGAGCCAGTTTCATCTTAGCGTTTGATGTTTTTTTTGCTACTGAAATTTTCCAGATTCCAGATTGTCTTAAAGTAATGATGGATTGTCCTTTCTCTTTGCTTATTTTAGCTTTTCTTGCCATAATATGGACTTGGTCTTTTACCAAATAGGGCTATATTCTGTATACAAACCCTACCTTGTCACAACACAACTGATTGGCTCAGAAGCATTAAGAAGAAAAGAAAATCCACAAATTCATTTTTAACAAGGCACACCTGTTAATTGAAATGCATTCCAGGTGACAATCTCATGAAGCTGGTTGAGAGAATGCCAAGAGTGTGCAAAGCTGTCATCAAGGCAAAGTGTGGCTACTTTGAAAAATCTCAAATGTAAAATATATTTTGATTTGTTTAATTTAACACTTTTTTGGTTACTACATGATTCCACATGTGTTGTTTCATGGTTTGATGTCTTCACTACAATTCTACAATGTGTCCAAACGTTTGACTGGTACTGTACATATGAGATGAGTAAAGCAGCATGTAAAAACAGATAAAAAGAAGGAGAGAGAGGTAGAGAGACAGCGAGAGAGACAGAGAGAGAGACAGCATGTGACAGTCCACTGCTCAATCAACGTAACCGATAGATGGCATTCCTCTCTGAGAGACACTGATAAGGTCAGAGCTCTGAGGCTCCCTGGTGTTTCTGCCGGCTGCTCAGCCTGTGTGGTTGACCATCTGGTCATGGCCTATCGTTTCCTATCGCTTCCTGATGTCATCTAGAAGATGAATGAAGATTATTAGTCTATACTGTCTATTGCTGCTGCTAGTCGTGGAGCTGCATGATTGGTTGAGGTCTGTTGAGCTTGCAGCAGGGCTTTGGTGTCTGTCTGTCTGTCTGTCTGTCTGTCTGTCTGTCTGTCTGTCTGTCTGCCTGCCTGCCTGCCTGCCTGCCTGCCTGCCTGCCTGCCTGTCTGTCTCATTGTCTGCCTGCTTGCCCAGTGTGAGACAACTTACTGTGTCTCAGTTAATCAGTCAGTCAGTGTCTGTTCCACTGTCTTTCTGCCTATCGGTCTGTCTGCCCAACAGCCTGTCAGTCTGTATTGACATAAGAAGATTATTAAGAAACTAAATTAGTCTAGGTCCTGTGAGACTAGAGCCCCCGTTCACCAATACTTACAATAGACCTGTGAGACTACAGCACCATGCTGTTTCCTTCTGCACCCCAGAGATACAAAAACTCAGACAAATGGCTACAGAGGTGTCTCTGTCTTCTATACCAGGGAATTAGGAGCTGTCCCTAAGAGAGAGAGAGAGAGAGAGAGAGAGAGAGAGAGAGAGAGAGAGAGAGAGAGAGAGAGAGAGAGAGAGAGAGAGAGAGAGAGAGAGAGAGAGAGAGAGAGAGAGAGAGAGAGAGAGAGAGAGAGAGAGAGAGAGAGAGAGAGAGAGAGAGAGAGAGAGAGAGAGAGAGAGAGAGAGAGAGAGAGAGAGAGAGAGAGAGGGAGAGAGAGAGAGAGAGAGAGAGAGAGAGAGAGAGAGAGAGGAGAGAGAGAGAGAGAGAGTTGTTCTGCTTCTTACAAAGAAGTTTCTAGTTCACACAAGACAGGACCACTGATTTATTTCATGAAATCGAATAGAACATTGTTTACCAGTTGTTCGTTTCTGAACAGAAGAGTTGCAGAATGTCCGACGGCAGAATGTCTTTGTCTCCATCACTGTCGATGCACCTCTCTTCAGGTTTAGTCAATGGCCGGGATAAGGTGTCTGCTGCTATTGAGCTGTAAAATCATTCCTTCAGTTGTATTAGTTCTGTCTGTTTGCAGCGTTGCTTTAGTCAGCGTGTATGGGATCATGGTGACAGCTAGCTGTAGGGCTCTGTTCAATCCGTATCGTAGAAGTTTAGTGTTACAGCGTGAATGAAATGTAAAGGCCGTGTTCCTGCGTTAGTGGAGACGGCATTCAACGTAAACTCTGTAATATGTCGTCTTATCAGAAATTACCTTTTCATTTCTACTGCGCCATCAGCGGAGTGAGACAAGTGTCTCGGTCAATCAGTCATCCAGGCCATCAGTCAGTCAATCAGTCAGTCATCCAGTCAATCAGTCATTCAGTCAGTCAGCCAGTCAGCCAGTCAATCAGTTGGTTAGTCAGTCAGTCAGTCATTCAGTCATTCAGTCATTCAGTCATTCAGTCAGTCAGTCAGCCAGTCAGTCAGTCATTCAGTCAGTCAGCCAGTCAATCACTTGGTTAGTCAGTCATTCAGTCAGTCAGTCAATCAATCAGTTAGTCAATCAATCAATCAATCAATCAATCAGTCAGTCAGTCAGTCAGTCAGTCAGTCAGAGAAACACAGAGACTGCATCCTCCCCCTCCCCCTCAGCATGGGGCCTTGTCAGAATCCGGAGTGTGTGTTCTCACACACACACACAAACACACACGCACACACACACACCCCCTGTCGTGCCTGTGTGTGTTACCTGTAATTACTAGCTGGCCAAATCTGAGCTGTGGGGGCTGAGAGGGGAGAGAGAGTGGAGAGAGACGGGAGAGAGAGGGGAGAGAGAGGGGAAGGGAGAGGTGAGAGGAGTGAAGAGAGAGGAGAGAGGAGAGGAGGAAAGAGAGGGTAGGGGAGGGAGAGGAGAAAGAGAGGAGAAAAAGAGGAGATAGTGGAGAGAGGGAAAGAGAGAGGGGGAGGGAGAGAAGAGAGAGAGAGGAGAAAGAGAGGGGGGAGAGAAGAGAGAGAGGGGGAAGGGAGAGAAGAGAGACATGAGAAAGAGAGGGGGAAGGGAGAGAAGAGAGAGAGGAGAAAGAGAGGGGGAAGGGAGAGAAGAGAGAGAGGATAAAGAGAGGGGGAGGGAGAGAAGAGAGAGAGGGGAAAGAGAGGGGGGAGGGAGAGAAGAGATAGAGGAGAAAGAGAGGGGGGAGGGAGAGACGAGAGCTGTGCATGGGATGGGAACTGTATTTGTTTGTGTGTGTGTGTATTTGTGTGTGTATTTATGTGTGTGTGGGTGTGTGTGTGTGTGTATTTATGTGTGTGTGTCTGCTGACCAACCTTACCCTGCCTACCACCCACTGAGGCCTGGGCCTGATGGATAGATAGCCTGTGGACGTCAGAGTTGTGTGTGTGTGCTTACTGCATTAATGCTTCCATCCATAGGCGTACTTTAATGTATACCTTTATGTGTGTGACTTTATCTCCAGATGATACAGTTTTTGAGCAGGATCATTTCCTAGAGGCTTTGTGCCTTAATGAGGCAGAGGGAGAGGCCTCTCTCTCCTCTCTTCACTTTTCTCTCTCCTGTGAGATCGGAAACAATCTCTCCCTGCTTGATCGCCTCCACTCCCTGGAGACTGCTACTTGTCTGAAGGTCATGACTGATGGACACATCCACACACACACACACAAACACACGCACGCACGCACGCATGCACGTATACACACACACACACAAACACACACACGCACGCATGCACGCACGTATACACACACACACACACACAAACACACGCACGCACGCACGTATACACACACAAACACAAACACACAGAAATTCACCCACGAACACACACACACACGTAATACAACACAGGAGGCTGGTGATGGGAGGACGGCTCATAATAATGTCTGGAACAGAGGAAATGGAATGGCATCAAACACATGGAAACCACTGATTCCGCTCCAGCAATTACCACAAACCCGTCCTGCCCAATTAAGATTCCATCAACCTCCTGTGTAACACACACAAACACACACACACACACACACATACACACACACACACACACACACACACACACACACACACACACACACACACACACACACACACTAATACATTAGCTAATTCACCAATAAATGTGAAAGGTTAGGCTACATGCATAGTTAGCAGTCTCATTATTGAGGAAAAGCTGTGTGAAGGTTATGTAGCTTTATCTGATGGTTTATATATGTCATTAAACGTCTAATGGCCATAGCCTGACAAATGAGCCATGTTATGTTATTGTTATAGTATTATGTTATTATTATGTTATTATTATGTTATTATGTTACTATGTTATTATGTTATTATTATGTTATTATTATTATGATGTTATTATTATGTTATTGATATGTTATTATATTATTATTATGTTATTATTATTATTATGTTATTATTATGTTATTATTATTATGATGTTATTATTATGTTATTATTATTATGATGTTATTATTATGTTATTATTATTATGATGTTATTATTATGTTATTGATATGTTATTATATTATTATTATGTTATTATTATTATGATGTTATTATGATGTAATTATTATGATTATATTATTATTATGTTATTATTATATTATTATTATTATGTTATTATTATGTTATTATTATGTTATTATTATGTTATTATTATGTTATTATATTAGTATGATTATGTTATTATTATGGGATTATGTTATTATTATGTTATTATTATTTTATTATGTTATTATTATGTTATTATTATGTTATTATTATGTTATTATGATTTTATTATGTTATTATTATTATGATATTATTATTATGTTATTATTATTATGATGTTATTATTATGTTATTATTATGTTATTATTATGTTATTATTATGTTATTATATTATTATTATTATGTTATTAGTACGTTATTATTATGTTATTATTATGGTATTATTGTTGTACTATTATTATTATGTTACTATTATTATGACATTATTCTTATTTAATTATGGTATTATAATTATTATGTTATTATTATTAGTATGATATTACTATGTTATTGTTACATGTTTATGTTATTATTATGTTATTATGCTAATATGTTATTATTATGATTATGCTATTATTATGTTATTATGCTATTATTATGTAACGCTATAATGATGGTATTATGGTATTATTATTATGACTTTATGGCATTGTTATTACTAGTATTATGTTAATATGTTATTATTATTAATAGGATGCTATTACTATGATATTATATTATTATTATGTTATTAGTATGATACTATTATTATTGTGGTGTTATTATGTTATTACTATGTTATTATGTTATTATTATTATTGGTATGATATTATTATGTCATGATTACATTTTTATGTTATTATCATGTTATTATGGTGTTATTATGGTGTTATTATGTTATTATTGTTATGTTATTATTATGATACTATTATTATTGTATTATTATGTTAATATGTTATTATTATTATGACAAATGGCACCATATTCCCAAAAGCTATGTTTAGATAGGCAGCCCAATTCTATTTTTTTTTCTTCAATAATTGGTATTTTGACCAATCAGATCATCTCTAATAAATATCTGCTGTGAATGGATCTGATGTGATAGGTCAAAAGACCAATTAGAGGGGAGAAAAAGATCAGAATTGGCTGCCAGTGGTAAACATAGCCCAAGTAGTGCACTACTTTCGACCAGGGCCCATAGGTTGAAAGTAGTGCACAATATAATTAGTTAAAGCAATTCATTTGTATCACTCTCGTCAGATTTTGGTTGCCTATTTTACGCCATTTTCTTCAAATCTGAAAATGTTATGAAGCCAAGCCCTTTTCCTGGATAATTGCATTATGGGCCCTAAAACCATAGAAACAATGTCACCTGCTTATATACTTCGTATTTTGTCAAATATAAACTCAACAAAAAAAAGCAACATCCTCTCACTGTCAACTGCGTTTATTTCCAGCAAACTTAACATGTGTAAATATTTGATTGAACATAACAAGATTCAACGACTCAGACATAAACTGAACAAGTTCCACAGACATGTGACTAACAGAAATGGAATAATGTGTCCCTGAACAAAGGGGGGGGGGGTCAAAATCAAAAGTAACAGTGAATATCTGGTGTGGCCACCAGCTGCATTAAGTACTGCAGTGCATCTCCTCCTCATGGACTGCACCAGGTTTGCCAGTTCTTGCTGTGAGATGTTACCTCACTCTTCCACCAAGGCACCTTCAAGTTCCCAGACATTTCTGGGGGGAATGGTCCTAGCCCTCACCCTCCGATCCAACAGGTCGTGTTCAATGGAATTGAGATCCGGGCTCTTCGCTGGAAATGGCAGAACACTGACATTCCTGTCTTGCAGGAAATCATGCACAGAACGAGCAGTGTGGCTGGTGGCATTGTTATGCTGGAGGGTCATGTCAGGATGAGCCTGCAGGAAGGGTACCACATGAGGGAGGAGGATGTCTTCCCTGTAACGCACAGTGTTGAGATTGCCTGCAATGACAGTCCGATGATGCGACACACCGCTCCAGACCATGACGGACCCTCCACCTCCAAATCGATCCCGCTCCAGAATATAGGCCTCAATGTAACGCTCATTCCTTCAACGATAAACGTGAATCCGACCTTCACCCCTGGTGAGACAAAACCACAACTCATCAGTGAAGAGCACTTTTTGCCAGTCCTGTCTGGTCCAGCAATGGTGGGTTAGTGCCCATAGGTGACATTGTTGCCAGTGATGTCTGGTGAGGACCTGCCTTACAACAGGCCTACAAACCCTATTGTGCGTTCCTGGTGTAACTCAGGCAGTTGTTGTTGCCATCCTGTACCTGACCCACATGTGTGATGTACCAATCCTGTGCAGGTGTTGTAACACATAGTCTGCCACTGCAAGGACAATCAGCTGTCCATCCTGTCTCCCTGTAGCACTGTCTATGGCATCTCACAGTACAGACATTGCAATTTATTGCCCTGGCCACATCTGCAGTCCTCATGCCTCATTGCAGCATTTATTTTACTTTTATTTAACTTGGCAAATCACCTAAGAACAAATTCATATTTTCAATGAGAAGAGACGTGTTGTACAGAGGAGACGTGCTGTCCAGAAGAGACGTGCTGTCCAGAAGAGACGTGCTGTCCAGAGGAGACGTGCTGTCCAGAGGAGACGTGTTGTCCAGAGAAGACGTGCTGTCCAGAGGAGACGTGCTGTCCAGAGGAGACGTGCTGTCCAGAAGAGACGTGCTGTCCAGAGGAGACGTGCTGTCCAGAGGAGACGTGCTGTCCAGAGGAGACGTGCTGTCCAGAGGAGACGTGCTGTCCAGAGGAGACGTGTTGTCCAGAAGAGACGTGCTGTCCAGAGGAGACGTGCTGTCCAGAGGAGACGTGCTGTCCAGAGGAGACGTGCTGTCCAGAGGAGACGTGCTGTCCAGAGGAGACGTGCTGTCCAGAGGAGACGTGCTGTCCAGAAGAGACGTGCTGTCCAGAGGAGACGTGCTGAAAACGCATCTACCGCTGCTCGTCAATAGAAACACGATTTTTGGGGGACTTTGTGGAGGAAGTCATTTTATTTCTTTATTTTATTTATTTGTATTTTTTTATTTCACCTTTATTTAACCAGGTAGGCCACTTGAGAACAAGTTCTCATTTACAACTGCGACCTGGCCAAGATAAAGCAAAGTAGTGCGACAAAAACAACAACACAGAGTTACACATCGGATAAACAAACATACAGTCAATAACACAATAGAAATATCTATATACAGTGTGTGCAAATGTAGTAAGATTAGGGAGTTAAGGCAATAAATAGGCCATAGCTGCGAAATAATTACAATTTAGCATTAACACTGGAGTGATAGATGTGCAGATGATGATGTGCAAGAAGAGATACTGGGGTGCAAAAGCGAAAGAAAATAACAATATGGGGATGAGGTAGTTGGGTGGGCAATTTACAGATGGGTTGTGTACAGGTGAAGTGATCGGTAAACTGCTCTGACAGCTGAGGCTTAAAGTTAGTGAGGGAGATATGAGTCTCCAGCTTCAGTGACTTTTGAAATTCATTCCAGTCATTGGCATCAGAGAACTGGAAGGAATGGCAGCCAAAGGAGGTGTTGGCTTTGGGGATGACCAGTGAAATATACCAGCTGGAGCGCATGCTACGGGTGGGTATTGCTATGGTGACCAGTGAGCTCAGATAAGGCGGGGCTTTACCTAGCAAAGACTTATAGATGACCTGGAGCCAGTGGGTTTGGCGACGGATATATAGCGAGGGCCAGCCAACGAGATCATACAGGTCGCAGTGGGGGGTAGTATATGGGGCTTTAATGACAAAACAGATGGCACTGTGATAGACTACATCCAATTTGCTGAGTAGAGTGTTGGAGGCTATTTTGTAGATGACATCGCCAAAGTCAAGGATCAGTAGGATATTCAGTTTTACGAGGGTAGGTTTGGCAGCATGAGTGAAGGAGGCTTTGTTGTGAAATAGGAAGCCAATTCTAGATTTATTTTTGGATTGGAGATTACAGTCTAACCAGACACCTAGGTATTTGTAGTTGTCCACATATTCAAAGTCAGAACCGTCCAGTGTAGTGATGCTAGTCGGGCGGGCGGGTGCGAGCAGCGATCGGTTGAAGAGCATGCATTTAGTTTTACTTGCATTCAAGAGCAGTTGGAGGCCACAGAAGGAGAGTTGTGTGGCATTCAAGCTCGTTTGGAGGTTAGTTAGCACAGTGTCCAAAGAAGGGCCAGATGTTTACAGAATGGTGTCGTCTGCGTAGAGGTGAATTAGAGAATCACCAGCAGCAAGAGCGACATCATTGATGTATACAGAGAAAAGAGTCGGCCCGAGAATTGAACACTGTGGCACCCCCATAGAGACTGCTATAGGTCCGGACAACAGGCCCTCCGATTTGACACCCTGAACTCTATCTGAGAAGTAGTTGGTGAACCAGGTGAGGCAGTCATTTGAGAAACCAAGGCTATTGAGTCTGCCGATAAGAATGTGGTGATTGACAGAGTCAAAAGCCCTTGCCAGGTCGATGAAGACGGCTGCACAGTACCGTCTTTTATCGATGGCGGTTATGATATCGTTTAGGACCTCAAGCGTGGCTGAGGTGCACCCATGACAAGCTCGGAAACCAGATTGCATAACGAGAAGAAATGGTCGGTGATCTGTTTGTTAACTTGGCTTTCGAAGACTTTAGAAAGGCAGGGCAGGATTGATTTAACATTGATTAAAAATAGGCTATGTATCTTGTAGAAAATATGCACAGCACGTTCAATAGTGCATTCAATCACTATTCAGCGTCAATATGTTAATCTTAGCATTAGCCAAGTCGGACTTGGACTAATTGACTTATGTTGATTGTAAATCTCTTTATTATATTTAGGGAAGAAGATAATATGTTTGTGCACTTCCGTTTAAAAGTCTTGGGTAGAAAAGTAGGCCATCGCTATAAAAAGTTACTTTAAGTCTACACAGTTTAAAATACTAATATCACTTTTAAGATGGGGTAATTATTAATGGGCTAATCCATTAATTTGTGTCCGATGGTTAGCTGTTGATGTTAATAGCCACGAGAAATCATTTGGAGGATATAATGATCCGCACTGTGTGGCAGTCAGTCAGTCTACCAGTCATTCAGGTAGTTTGTCAGTCAGCCAGTCGCACTTGCCTTCAGGCAGTAGCCTATGTGAAAGAATGCAGAAAGGGGTGGAGTTGTTCGTTGGGAGATTTTACTTTTTCAAACGCTCGCCAGTAGATATCACCTACTCTGCCTGAAGACAGAGAGAGAAGAGCACACTGTGACTTCGTTTGAACTGCACCATTATAAATCAATCGGCCTGCAATTACTTGGCGTTTCCATTAGATACGACCTTTCTGTATAGTGGTGTATCTCGAATGGAGAGCACTTAACATTTTTGGTTGAACTTCTAATCTCTTGTTCTCCACTGCTCATGGAGTGGAGAACTGACGGTTGGTCCCTGACGGTTGGTCCCTCTGTTCTCAGTGGAAAGCTCGCTGCGGACTCGCGCCTGGCTTAGGACGGCGTGAGAATAGGTGAAACGCTCGAGAGAGAGAGTCTTGCACCCGGTCAGGCTGAGTGAACAGGGGAGTTGTCCCGGGTCTCCCGCGCGCATGGAGGGAGACGTAATGGACAAGCTGGATAGCATGTCTGCGGTGTGTGACTTCGATCCCATTGCGGGGAAAATCCCGGCAACCAAAGTGGAGATCACAGTGTCATGCAGGTAAGCTCACCGAGCCAGCTGATTACTCTGTCTCTCTCACAGACTTTGGAAAGGTCCGTTGCGCTTTGGAAAAATACGGGGCAGGGCACTGCAGTTCAGCGTTCAGAAGAGTTGATAGGCTGTATGTCATTGTAAAGATGCAATTCATTGCCAATTACCCGTTAGATGGGTTATTCAATGAGTGTTGTAACGGTCTGACATTTCGTGAAGAAGCCTCTAGTTTGCTTCTCTGATGCGCGAGGACAGCGGTTGGCAATAGAAACGTGCGTTCTGTGTTGTGGTTAATGTGGAAATTTCATGACTAACTTTGAATCCATTTTCCTAATATTATGTTAAAAGGGTAGGGACTACTTGGGGTGGTTCCCTAAACCCTCGTCCCCAAGCGCTTGCTGCGCAACGTTTCCAGCCTGTGAATAAAACGGTCGCGTGCCACAGTTGATATCGAGTTTGTTGGCGCGGGGGTAGAAGTTCATTTGATCAATGCTTTGGTGCCTGCAGTGAAATTTAGAGGATGAATAGCCTGCACGTAGCCGAGTCTTTTCCCCAACCAGTGACGATCACTGTGCCGCACGACAATGTTGTGGTGTGGATTGGGGTGGGGTTCTTGGAAGGACAATAGAGCCGTCAAGCCGATATAATTTGACCAGGTTCATTGTAAAAAGCATGGGCTACTGTAGCCTAATTCGACTGTTCCTGTATTGGTTTCAGTCGTCCATTTCCATTAAGAGGTCAGGGAAGTGGAAAATAAACAGATGATCAAACAATCAAACAAAGCATGTCTCTTCATGTCTATTCATGTCTCTTCATGTCTCTTCGAGTCCATCTGAAGATGTCACTCAATCTGATACAATGGCTCTACTGCTAATGTGAAGTATGGTGATTGGTGCTACTGGAGCAGTTTGGTACTCTATCTCCCTCATTTCTCTCTCTCATTTCGCTCGCTATCTCCCTTGCTCTCCAACTCCCTCATTTATCTCTCCATCTCCCTTACTCTCTATCTCCCTCCTTTCTCTCTCTCTATATCCCTTGCTCTCTACATCCCTCCTTTCTCTCTCTACCTCCCTCCTTTCTCTCTCTACCTCCCTCCTTTCTCTCTCTATCTCCCTTGCTCTCTATCTCCCTCCATCTCCCTCCTTTCTCTCTCTATCTCGTACGCTCTATCTCCCTCCTTTCTCTCGTTATTTCTCATCCTCTATCTCCCTCCTTCCTTTCTCTCTCTATTGCTCTCTCTCACTCTGAATCTCCCTCCATCCTTTCTCTCTCCCTCCCTTCTCTCCCTCACTCTATCTCCCTCTCCCCCTCCCTCCTTTCTCTCGCTATCCCTCACTCTCTATTTCCCTCCTTTCTCTCTATCTCTCACTCTCTATCTACCTCATTTCTCTCTCTCTCTCTTTTCTCTCTCTATCTCTCTTGCTCTCTATCTCCCTCCCTCTTTTTTTCTCTCTGTCCACACTTTTCTCTCTCTCTCTCTGACAGAGGCCATCACATCCATGTTGTGTTGGCTATTCCTCGTTGTAACTTAAAGGACACATCCTGCAGTTTTCTCAAGGCCGCCAATTAATGTGTTTTTCACAGAGCTATCAGAAATTAATATGATGTCATCAGACCTGAAGGAGGAGAGAGATTGATCAGAGGCTTTGCTTTGATGCTGCTTGTGGTCTGTTCCCTTGGAGGTGCCTACACACACACATACACACACACACACACACACACACACACACACACACACACACACACACACACACACACACACACACACACACACACACACACACACACACACACACACACACACACACACACACACACACACACACTTAGGAATAAATAGGAATAACAACTTTCTATTAACTGGAGGAAATTGATATGGCGGTTTGGTACAACATCAATCATATAACAAAAAAAACTGTAACCAAACATGCCCAACTATCAAGCGCCCTAATTGGTCATTGACGTTTCACCACACACTCCTAAACTGGCAGAATAACTGTCATCCTACATTTTTGAACTCAGAATAAATGCCATCATAAATATCTGAACTGGCAGAATAACTGCCATCATAAATATCTGTCAAGGCTCAGGTGAAGACCCAGATGCAGACAGTTTCGAAGTAACAAAAGTTTATTACAAAAACAGGGGGGCAGGAAAATGACAGATTACGGGGCAGGCAGAGGTCAGTAATCCAGAGCAGAGTCTGAAAGGTACAGACAGGCAGGCAGAGGTCAGTAATCCAGGGTGGTGTGAAAAGGTACAGAACGGCAGGCAGGCTCAGGGTCAGGGCAGGAAGAATGGTCAAAACTAGGAAAACTATAAAACAGGAAAAATAGAAACTAACTGGCAACAGACAAACAGAGAACACAGGTATAAATACACTGGGGATGATGGGCGAGATGGGCGACACCTGGAGGAGGGTAGAGACTAGCACAAAGACAGGTGAAACAGATCAGGGTGTGACAATGTCTGAATAACTGGCATCATAAATATCTGAGCACAGAATAACTGCCATCATAAATATCTGAGCACAGAATAACTGCCATCATAAATATCTGAGCACAGAATAACTGCCATCATAAATATCTGAGCACAGAATAACTGCCATCATAAATATCTGAGCACAGAATAACTGCCATCATAAATATCTGAGCACAGAATAACTGCCATCATAAATATCTGAGCACAGAATAACTGTCATCATAAATATCTGAGCGCAGAATAACTGTCATCATAAATATCTGAGCACAGAATAACTGTCATCATAAATATCTGAGCACAGAATAACTGCCATCATAAATATCTGAAAGTACAAAAACTCAGCACTGTCAACTGCGTTTATTTTCAGCAAACTTAACATGTGTAAATATTTGTATAAACATAACAAGATTCAACAACTGAGACATAAACTGAACAAGTTCCACAAACATGTGACTAACAGAAATGGAATACTGTGTCCCTAACCCTAACCCTAACCCTAACCCAAAATCAAAAGTAACAGTCAGTATCTGGTGTGGCCACCAGCTGCATTAAGTACTGCAGTTCATCTCCTCCTCATGGACTGCACCAGGTTTGCCAGTTCTTGCTGTGAGATGTTACCCACTCTTCCACCAAGGCACCTTCAAGTTCCCAGACATTTCTGAGGGGAATGGCCCTAGCCCTCACCCTCTGATCCATCAGGTCCCAGATGTGCTCAATGGAATTGAGATCCGGGTTCCTCGCTGCCCATGGCAAAACACTGAAATTCCTGTCTTGCAGGAAATCACACACAGAACGAGCAGTATGGCTGGTGGCATTGTCATGCTGGAGGGTCATGTCAGGATGAGCCTGCAGGAAGGATACCACATGAGGGAGGAGGATGTCTTCCCTGTAACGCACAGCGTTGAGATTGCCTGCAATGACAACAAGCTCAGTCCGATGATGCTATGACACACCGCCCCAGACCATGACGGACCCTCCACCTTGTTGCCGGTGATGTCTGGTGAGGACCTGCCTTACAACAGGCCTAAAAGACCTCTGTCCAGCCTCTCTCAGCCTATTGCGGACAGTCTGAGCACTGATGGAGGGATTGTGCGTTCCTGGTGTAACTCAGGCAGTTGTTGTTGCCATCCTGTACCTGTCCCGCAGGTGTGATGTTCGGATGTACCGATCCTGTGCAGGTATTGTTACACGTGGTCTGCCACTGCGAGAACGATCAGCTGTCCGTCCTGTCTCCCTGTAGTGTCTCCCCCCACTTTTTGTGGCTGTTTATTTACCACCACAGACAGATGCTGGCACTAAGACCGCACTCATTCAGCTGTATAAGGAAATAAGCAAAGAGGAAACCACTCATCCAGAGGTGGCGCTCCTAGTGGCCGGAGACTTTAATGCAGGGAAACTTAAATCAGTTCTAGCAAATTTCTCTCAACATGTTAAATGTGCAACCAGAGGGTTAAAAATTCTAGATCACCTGTACTCCACACACAGAGATGTGTACAAATCTCTCCCTCGCCCTCCATTTTGTAAATTCGACCACAACTCTATCCTCCTGATTCCTGCTTACAAGCAAAAATTAAAGCAGGAAGCACCAGTGACTCGGTCTATAAAAAAAGTGGTCAGGTGAAGCAGATGCTAAACGACAGGACTGTTTTGCTATCACAGACTGGAACATGTTCCGGGATTCTTCCGATGGCATTGAGGAGTACACCACATCAGTCATATTACTATCACAGTGTCATCCGTTTTGTCACCTAAGCTCCATATACTACCCACCACTGCGACCTGTATGCTCTCATGGTTGGCCCTCGCTTCATACTCTTCGCCAAGGGGTATGCTGTCATTGTAAATAAGAATTTGTTCTTAACTGACTTGCCTAGTTATAAAAATAAAACATTAGACTTTTACTCAAGTTGTATTTAACTGGCTGACTTTCACTTTTACTTGAGTAACTTTCTTTTAGAAGGTATCTATACTTTTACTCAAGTATTACAATTGGGTACTTTTTCAACCACCGCAAGCGTGTGTGTGTACTCGCACCTGTGTTTATACATGCGTGTGTGTGAAGTAACAGCAGATGTATTTTAGACTTGCTAGTTGATCTCATTGTTCATCTTGTTGTTTATTCTCCTTCCAACGCCTCATGCGTTACACAGTGAGGTTGACAGTTTCACTGTGAAAGCCCTCAGGCTCTGTGGTTCTGTTGTCTCTCTTGTTTGTCTCTCGCTAGAGAAAGACTTACTTCTCCATACAAGTCAAGACTACAGGGAGAAATTCCATCATATTTTTTATTCTTTTCACAAAGCCTTGCTTGTATAGCGTCTGTGGCAGAAGCTGTTGCAGCTACGCTGAGCCATCCACCAGCTCCATCTTTATTTCAATTGATTATACATCCAGCTGTATAAGGATAGATTCTGAATTATATTTTGGAAAGCATATTGATTATATTATTTAAAAAAACTATTAAGCTTTGATTTCCTATACAGGTCTAAGAACTCTTTCACTGTGTTGATTAGACATACCTTAATACCCCATCGGTTGCTTCCTATCCTAGAATATGATGGCATCCTCTATCAAAACACACAAGACCTTTCTTTTGCGATTAAGATGTAATTTATAATTATCTTTGCAGAGTCATTTTTGGATGCCATTATAATATATATATTTTTTAGAACAATGTCTGAATCACTAAATTGACTGTCACTCCCAAACAGAAAACAACTGCATTGGAAGCACTTTCTTTTTAAATGTATAAACTTGAATGTCCCTGTATAAATTTACAAGACTTACACTGCTGCTTTCGAAAACAGCAGCAATGGTAAAATAAGATCTTTCAGATACAACGGCCCAGCTGACTGGAGTAATTTATCTATGGAAATCAGGGCACTACAAGCCCACTGTCAACTTAAGAAAGACCTTTGTCAAATGTTTTTAACTAATAGAAACATCACCATGTGAAGATATTTATAAATATGTACAGTACCAGTCAAAAGTTAGGACACAGCTATTCATTTCAGGGTTTTTCTTTATTTTTACTATTTTCTACATTGTAGAATAATATCTAAGACAGCAAAACTATGAAATATGACATATGGAATCATGTGGTAAGCAAAAATGTGTTAAACAAATCAAAATATATTTTATATTTGAATTCTTCAAAGTAGCCACCCGTTGCCTTGATGATAGCTTTGCACACTCTTGGCATTCTCTCAACCAGCTTCACCTGGAATGTTTTTCCAACAGTCTTGAAGGAGTTCCCACACATGCTGAGCACTTGTTTGCAGCTTTTCCTTCACTCTGCGGTCCAACTCATCCCAAACCATCTCAATTGGGTTGAGGTCGGGTGATTGTGAACACTCTCTTTCTCTTTCTTGGTAAAATATCTCTTACACATGCCTGGAGGTGTGTTGGGTCATTTTTCTCAAAAACAAATGATAGTCATACTAAGCGTGTAACAGTCCTGACCTATTTATGTTAGTTTTTATGTGTTTTTGGTCAGGGCATGTGTTTTGGGTGGGCAGTCTATGTTACCTGTTTCTATGTTGGTTTCGGTTTGCCTGGTATGGCTCTTGATTAGAGGCAGGTGGTTTGCATTTTCCTCTAATCAAGAGTCATATTTAGGTAGGGCATTATCACTGTGTGTTTGTGGGTGATTGTCTCCTGTGATGTTTTCGTGTTGTCGATGTATTCACTTTTGGAGCTGTTTGGCTGTTCGTATGTTTCGATGTCCGTTCCTGTTCGTGAGTTTACGTTTGTCTATGTAAGTTTATGTTCAGGTTCCGTTCGTTACGTTTTGTTATTTTGTAAGTTTTGAAAGTGTTTGTTTTCGTGTCATCGGTTTTCGTTTTTAAATAAAGATGGCATATTTCCCTGATTCCGCATATTGGTCTGAAGATCCTTCTCTCCTCACCTCATCTGAGGATGAGGAAAGCGACAGCTATGACAGAACCACCCACCAACAAAATGTGACCAAGCGGTATGGGAAAAATGGACGGAGCAATAAGGACTTTTGGACTTGGGAGGAGATTTTGGACGGTAGAGGACCTTGGGCTCAACCAGGGGAATATCGCCGTCCAAAGGAGGAATTGGAAGCAGCGAAGGCGGAGCGGCGCTGGTATGAGGAGGCAGCTAGGAGACGTGGATGGAAGCCGGAGATTCAAGCTCGTAACCGGAATTATGAGGGGACACGTCTTGCACGGAAGCCCGAAAAGCCCGTGAGTAACTCCCAAAAATTTCTTGGGGGGGGGCTAAAGGGTAGTGGGCCAAGGGCAGGTAGGAGACCTGCGCCCACTTCCCAGGCTAACCGTGGAGAGCGGGAGTACGGGCAGACACCGTGTTACGCAGTAGAGCGCACGGTGTCTCCTGTACGTGTGCATAGCCCAGTGCGGGTTATTCCACCTCCTCGCACTGGTAGGGCTAGATTGGGCATTGAGCCAGGTGTCATGAGGCCGGCTCAACGCGTCTGGTCTCCAGTGCGTCTCCTCGGGCCGGTATACATGGCACCTGCCTTACGCATGGTTTCCCCGGTTCGCCTGCATAGCCCAGTGCGGGCTATTCCACCTCGCCGCACTGGGCGGGCGACCGGGAGCATTCAACCAGGTAAGGTTGGGCAGGCTCAATGCTCAAGAGAGCCAGTACGCCTGCACGGTCCGGTATTTCCGGCGCCACCTCCCCGCTCCAGCCTAGTACCTACAGTGCCTATATTACGCACTAGGCTACCAGTGCATTTCCAGAGCCCTGTTCCTCCTCCACGCACTCTCCCTATAGTGCGTGTATCCAGTTCGGTGTCTCCAGTTCCGGCACCACGCACCAGGTCTACAGTGCGCCATATCCGGCCAGAGCCATCCGTCTCCCCAGCGCCATCTGAGCCATCCGTCTCCCCAGCGCCATCTGAGCCATCCGTCTCCCCAGCGCCATCTGAGCCATCTGTCTCCTCAGCGCCATCTGAGCCATCCGTCTCCCCAGCGCCATCTGAGCCATCCGTCTGCCAGGAGCCTGCAAAGCCGCCCGTCTGCCATGAGCCTGCAAAGCCGCCCGTCTGCCATGAGCCTACAGAGCCATCCGCCAGACAGGAGCCGCTAGAGCCGTCAGCCAGACAGGAGCCGCTAGAGCCGCCCGCCAGACAGGATCTGCCAGAGCCGCCAACCAGACAGGATCTGCCAGAGCCGCCAACCAGACAGGATCTGCCAGAGCCGCCAACCAGACAGGATCTGCCAGAGCCGCCAACCAGACAGGATCTGCCAGAGCCGCCAACCAGACAGGATCAGCCAGAGCCGTCAGTGAGCCATGAGCAGCCAGAGCCGTCAGTGAGCCATGAGCAGCCAGAGCCGTCAGAGAGCCATGAGCAGCCAGAGCCGTCAGAGAGCCATGAGCAGCCAGAGCCGTCAGAGAGCCATGAGCAGCCAGAGCCGTCAGAGAGCCATGAGCAGCCAGAGCCGTCAGAGAGCCATGAGCGTCGAGAGCCGTCAGCCTGCCATGAGCGTCGAGAGCCGTCGGCCTGCCATGAGCGTCGAGAGCCGTCAGCCTGCCATGAGCGTCGAGAGCCGTCAGCCTGCCATGAGCGTCAAGAGCCGTCAGTCTGCCATGAGCGTAGAGAGCCGTCAGTCTGCCATGAGCGTCGAGAGCCGTCAGCCAGCATGGACCTGCCAGAGCCGTCCAAACAGGACCTGCCAGAGTCCTTCAGCCGGGATCTGCCCCTTGTCCCGGTGCTGCCCCTTGTCCCGGTGCTGCCCCTTGTCCCGGTGCTGCCCCTTGTCCCGGTGCTGCCCCTTGTCCCGGTGCTGCCCCTTGTCCCGGTGCTGCCCCTTGTCCCGGTGCTGCCCCTTATTCCAGTGATGGTTCTTATCCTGGTGCTGCCCCTTGTTCTGGTGCTGCCCCTTGTCCCGGTGCTGCCCCTTGTCCCGGTGCTACCCCTTGTCCCGGTGCTGCCCCTTGTCCTGGTGCTAGCTGTTCATTTAGGGGAAGGTAGTGTTAGGGTGGGCATTAGAAGGGGTAGAAAGAAGAGGGGAGTGACTATGGTGGTACGGGGACAGCGTCCGGAACCGGAACCACCACCGTGGTCAACTGCCCACCCGGACCCTCCCCTGGACTTTGTGCTGGTGCGCCCGGCGTTCGCACCTTGGGGGGGGGGGTACTGTAACAGTCCTGACCTATTTATGTTAGTTTTTATGTGTTTTTGGTCAGGGCATGTGTTTTGGGTGGGCAGTCTATGTTACCTGTTTCTATGTTGGTTTCGGTTTGCCTGGTATGGCTCTTGATTAGAGGCAGGTGGTTTGCATTTTCCTCTAATCAAGAGTCATATTTAGGTAGGGCATTATCACTGTGTGTTTGTGGGTGATTGTCTCCTGTGATGTTTTCGTGTTGTCGATGTATTCACTTTTGGAGCTGTTTGGCTGTTCGTATGTTTCGATGTCCGTTCCTGTTCGTGAGTTTACGTTTGTCTATGTAAGTTTATGTTCAGGTTCCGTTCGTTACGTTTTGTTATTTTGTAAGTTTTGAAAGTGTTTGTTTTCGTGTCATCGGTTTTCGTTTTTAAATAAAGATGGCATATTTCCCTGATTCCGCATATTGGTCTGAAGATCCTTCTCTCCTCACCTCATCTGAGGATGAGGAAAGCGACAGCTATGACAAAGCGCAAACCAGATGGGATGGCGTATCGCTGCGGAATGCTGTGGTAGCAATGCTGGTTCTAACTACTTCAAATAAATACATATTCTATTCTACAGTGGCTCCTCTTGAAAGTTGTTTGGTTTGAAAAAAATAACATCTTGACTCTGGAATAGTCCGCATAATTTAATTGTATTAGTCAGCGCATTAACTTCATGTG
The DNA here is from genome assembly GCF_029448725.1 of Salvelinus fontinalis. NCBI lineage: Eukaryota > Metazoa > Chordata > Actinopteri > Salmoniformes > Salmonidae > Salvelinus > Salvelinus fontinalis. The sequence goes on along the minus strand of NC_074672.1, from coordinate 43,944,480 downwards.
AAATAGTCAGCTCATTAACTTCATGTGAAATAGTCAGCCAATTAACTTCATGTGTAATAGTCAGCCCATTAACTTCATGTGAAATAGTCAGCCCATTAACTTCATGTGTAATAGTCAGCCCATTAACTTCATGTGAAATAGTCAGCCCATTAACTTCATGTGAAATAGTCAGCCCATTAACTTCATTTGAATTAGTCAGCCCATTATCTTCATGTGAAATAGTCAGCCCATTAATAACTTCATGTGAATTAGTCAGCCCATTATCTTCATGTGAAATAGTCATCAGCCCATTAACTTCATGTGTAATAGTCAGCCCATTAACTTCATGTGAAATAGTCAGCCCATTAACTTCATGTGAATTAGTCAGCCCATTATCTTCATGTGAAATAGTCAGCCCATTAATAACTTCATGTGTATTAGTCAGCCCATTATCTTCATGTGAAATAGTCAGCCCATTAACTTCATGTGTATTAGTCAGCCCATTATCTTCATGTGAAATAGTCAGCCCATTATCTTCATGTGTTATAGTCAACCCATTAACTTCATGTGTAATAGTCAGCCCATTAATTTCATGTGTATTAGTCAGCCCATTAACTTCATGTGAAATAGCCCATTAACTTCATGTGAATTAGTCAGCCCAATATCTTCATGTGAAATAGTCAGCCCATTAATTTCATGTGAATTAGTCAGCCCATTATCTTCATGTGAAATAGTCAGCCCATTAACTTCATGTGAATTAGTCAGCCCATTATCTTCATGTGAAATAGTCAGCCCATTAACTTCATGTGTATTAGTCAGCCCATTATCTTCATGTGTAATAGTCAACCCATTAACTTCATGTGTAATAGTCAGCCCATTAACTTCATGTGTAATAGTCAGACCATTAACTTCATGTGTAATAGTCAACCCATTAACTTCATGTGTAATAGTCAGCCCATTAACTTCATGTGTAATAGTCAGACTATAAACTTCATGTGTAATAATCAGCTTAATTGAATGTGTAATAGTAAACCCATTAACTTCATGTGTAATAGTCAGCCCATTAACTTCATGTGTAATAGTCAGACCATTAACTTCATGTGTAATAGTCAGACCATTAACTTCATGTGTAATAATCAGCTTAATTGAATGTGTAATAGTCAGCTTAATTGAATGTGTATTAGTCAGCTTAATTGAATGTGTAATAGTCAGCCCATTATCTTCATGTGAAATAGTCAGCCCATGAACTTCATGTGTAATAGTCAGTCCATTAACTTCATGTGTAATAGTCATTAGCCCATTAACTTGATGTGTAATAGTCAGCCCACTAACTTCACGTGTAATAGTCAGCCCACTAACTTCATGTGAAATAGTCAGCTCATTAACTTCATGTGAAATAGTCAGCCCATTAACTTCATGTGTAGTAGTCAGACCATTAACTTCATGTGTAATAGTCTGCCCACTAACTCACGTGTAATAGTCAACCCATTAACTTCACGTGTAATAGTCAGCCCATTAACTTCATGTGTAATAGTCAGCCCATTAACTTCATGTGTAATAGTCAGACCATTAACTTCATGTGTAATATCAGCTTAATTGAATGTGTAATAGTCAGCTTAATTGAATGTGTATTAGTCAGCTTAATTGAATGTGTAATAGTCAGCTTAATTGAATGTGTAATAGTAAACCCATTAACTTCATGTGTAATAGTCAGCCCATTAACTTCATGTGTAATAGTCAGACCATTAACTTCATGTGTAATAGTCAGACCATGAACTTCATGTGTAATAGTCAGTCCATTAACTTCATGTGTAATAGTCATTAGCCCATTAACTTGATGTGTAATAGTCAGCCCACTAACTTCACGTGTAATAGTCAGCCCACTAACTTCATGTGAAATAGTCAGCTCATTAACTTCATGTGAAATAGTCAGCCCATTAACTTCATGTGTAGTAGTCAGACCATTAACTTCATGTGTAATAGTCTGCCCACTAACTCACGTGTAATAGTCAACCCATTAACTTCACGTGTAATAGTCAGCCCATTAACTTCATGTGTAATAGTCAGCCCATTAACTTCATGTGTAATAGTCAGACCATTAACTTCATGTGTAATATCAGCTTAATTGAATGTGTAATAGTCAGCTTAATTGAATGTGTATTAGTCAGCTTAATTGAATGTGTAATAGTCAGCTTAATTGAATGTGTATTAGTCAGCTTAATTGAATGTGTATTAATCAGCTTAATTGAATGTGAAATAGTCAGCCCATTAATTTCATGTGTAATAGTCAGCCCATTAACTTGATGTGTTATAGTCAGGTTAATTGAATGTGTATTAGTCAGCTTAATTGAATGTGTAATAGTCAGGTTAATTGAATGTGTATTAATCAGCTTAATTGAATGTGTATTAATCAGTTTAATTGAATTTGTAATAGTCAGCTTAATTGAATGTGTAATAGTCAGCTTTATTGAATGTGTATTAGTCAGCTTAATTGAATGTGTATTAGTCAGCTTAATTGAATGTGTATTAGTCAGCTTAATCGAATGTGTATTAGTCAGGTTAATCGAATGTGTATTAGTCAGCTTAATTGAATGTGTATTAATCAGCTTAATTGAATGTGTAATAATCAGCTTAATTGAATGTGTAATAATCAGCTTAATTGAATGTGTATTAGTCAGCTTAATTGAATGTGTATTAGTCAGCTTAATTGAATGTGTATTAATCATCTTAATTGAATGTGTATTAATCAGCTTATTTGAATGTGTATTAGTCAGTTTAACTTGGTGTGTATTAGTCAGGTTAACTTGGTGTGTATTAGTCAGCTTAATTGAATGTGTAATAATCAGCTTAATTGAATGTGTATTAATCAGCTTAATTGAATGTGTATTAGTCAGTTTAACTTGGTGTGTATTAGTCAGTTTAACTTGATATGTATTAATCAGGTTAACTTGGTGTGTATTAGTCAGTTTAACTTGGTGTGTATTTGTCAGGTTAACTTGGTGTGTATTAGTCAGCTTAATTGAATGTGTAATAATCATCTTAATTTTAATGTGTATTAATCAGCTTAATTGAATGTGTAATAGTCAGCTTAACTTGATGTGTATTAATCAGCTTAATTGAATGTCTATTAATCATCCTAATTGAATGTGTAATAGTCAGCTTAACTTGATGTGTATTAGTCAGCTTAATTGAATGTGTAATAATCAGCTTAATTTAATGTGTATTAGTCAGCTTAATTTAATGTGTAATAGTCAGCTTAACTTGATGTGTATTAATCAGCTTAATTGAATGTGTAATAATCAGCTTAATTGAATGTGTATTAATCAGCTTAATTGAATGTGTAATAGTCAGTTTAACTTCATGTTTAATAGTCAGGTTAATTGAATGTGTAATAGTCAGAATAGTTGAATGTGTAATAGTCAGCTTAATTGAATGTTTATTAGTCAGGTTAATTGAATGTGTTTTAGTCAGCTTAATTGAATGTGTAATAGTCAGGTTAATTGAATGTGTATTATTCAGCTTAATTGAATGTGTATTAGTCAGCTTAATTGAATGTGTATTAGTCAGCTTAATTGAATGTGTAATAATCAGCTTAATTAAATGTGTATTAATCAGCTTAATTGAATGTGTATTAATCAGCTTAATTGAATGTGTATTAGTCAGTTTAACTTGGTGTGTATTATTCAGCTTAATTGAATGTGTATTAGTCAGTTTAACTTGGTGTGTATTATTCAGTTTAACTTGATGTGTATTAATGAGGTTAACTTGGTGTGTATTAGTCAGTTTAACTTGGTGTGTATTAGTCAGGTTAACTTGGTGTGTATTATTCAGCTTAATTGAATGTGTAATAATCAGCTTAATTGAATGTGTATTAATCAGCTTAATTGAATGTGTATTAGTCAGCTTAATTGAATGTTTAATAGTCTGCTTAACTTGATGTGTATTAATCAGCTTAATTGAATGGGTAATAATCAGCTTAATTGAATGTGTAATAGTCAGCTTAATTGAATGTGAATTAATCAGCTTAATTGAATGTGAATTAATCAGCTTAATTGAATGTGTATTAATCAGCTTAATTGAATGTGTATTACAGTTTAATTGAATGTCTAATAATCAGCTTATTTGAATGTGTATTAGTCAGCTTAATTGAATGTGTATTAGTCAGCTTAATTGAATGTCTAATAATCATCTTAATTGAATGTGTATTAATCATCTTAATTGAATGTGTAATAGTCAGCTTTTTTGAATGTGTATTAGTCAGCTTAATTTAATGTGTATTAGTCAGGTTAATTGAATGTGTATTAATCAGCTTAACTTGATGTGTATTAGTCAGCTTAACTTGATGTGTATTAATCAGCTTAATTGAATGTGTGATAATCAATTTAATTGAATGTGTAATAGTCAGCTTAACTTGATGTGTATTAGTCAGGTTAATTGAATGTGTATTTAATCAGCTTAATTGAATGTGTATTAGTCAGCTTAATTGAATGTGTAACAATCAGCTTAATTGAATGTGAATTAATCAGCTTAATTGAATGTGTATTAATCAGCTTAATTGAATGTGTATTACAGTTTAATTGAATGTGTAATAATCATCTTAATTGAATGTGTATTAGTCAGCTTAATTGAATGTGTATTAGTCAGCTTAATTGAATGTCTAATAATCAGCTTAATTGAATTTGTATTATTCAGCTTAATTGAATGTGTATTAGTCAGGTTAATTGAATGTGTAATAGTCAGCTTAATTGAATGTGTATTAGTCAGTTTAACTTGATGTGTATTAATCAGCTTAATTGAATGTGTATTAATCATCTTAATTGAATGTGTATTAGTCAGCTTAATTGAATGTGTATTAGTCAGCTTAATTGAATGTCTAATAATCAGCTTAATTGAATTTGTATTATTCAGCTTAATTGAATGTGTATTAGTCAGGTTAATTGAATGTGTAATAGTCAGCTTAATTGAATGTGTATTAGTCAGTTTAACTTGATGTGTATTAATCAGCTTAATTGAATGTGTATTAATCATCTTAACTGAATGTGCAATAGTCAGCTTATTTGAATGTGTATTAGTCAGCTTAATTTAATGTGTATTAGTCAGGTTAATTGAATGTGTATTAGTCAGCTTATCTTGATGTGTATTAGTCAGCTTAACTTGATGTGTATTAGTCAGGTTAATTGAATGTGTATTAGTCAGCTTAACTTGATGTGTATTAATCAGTTTAATTGAATGTGAATTAGTCAGGTTAATTGAATGTGTATTAGTCAGCTTAATTGAATGTATATTAATCAGTTTAATTAAATGTGTATTAGTCATGTTAATTGAATGTGTATTAGTCAGCTTAACTTGATGTGTATTAATCAGCTTAATTGAATGTGTATTAGTCAGCTTAATTGAATGTGTATTAGTCAGGTTAATTGAATGTGTATTAGTCAGGTTAATTGAATGTGTATTAGTCAGCTTAACTTGATGTGTATTAATCAGCTTAATTGAATGTGTATTAGTCAGCTTAATTGAATGTGTATTAGTCAGCTTAATTGAATGTGTATTAATCAGGTTAATTGAATGTGCATTAGTCAGGTTAATCTATGTGTAATAGTCAGCTTAACTTGATGTGTATTAGTCAGCTTAATTGAATGTGTAATAGTCAGCTTAATTGAATGTGTAATAGTCAGCTTAATTGAATGTGTATTAGTCAGCTTAATTGAATGTGTATTAATCAGGTTAATTGAATGTGTATTAGTCAGGTTAATCTATGTGTAATAGTCAGCTTAACTTGATGTGTATTAGTCATCTTAATTGAATGTGTATTAGTCAGCTTAATTGAATGTGTATTAATCACCTTAATTGAATGTGTAATAGTCAGCTTAATTGAATGTGTATTAGTCAGCTTAATTAAATGTGTATTAGTCAGCTTAATTGAATGTGTATTAGTCAGCTTAATTGAATGTGTATTAATCAGGTTAATTGAATGTGTATTAGTCAGGTTAATCTATGTGTAATAGTCAGCTTAATTGAATGTGTATTAGTCAGGTTAATTGAATGTGTATTAGTCAGCTTAACTTGATGTGTATTAATCAGTTTAATTGAATGTGTATTAGTCAGGTTAATTGAATGTGTATTAGTCAGGTTAATCAATGTGTAATAGTATTCAAATGAAATGACTTATCCACCTAATCACAACCCGTATTTGTTTCCTATATAATGTCTTCTGTGCAACAGTATAGCAGCTGCTCCAGGGTGATGGTTTGGGGGTGTTTAAAGCTAACCAACTTGACAGTGTAATAGTCAGCTTAACGTTATGTGTATTTATTTAGTATTCAAATGAAGTCAGAGTCATCCACCCAATCACCAACGTTTCTCTGTTTCCTTCATTAATGACTTATAGTGTGACTGTAACGTTTTGACTGTTTTAAATAACCTATCTAAAGCCAGGTTTTACAGTGACACTGTTCTTTTATGGTTTGTTTTAATGTGTATTTGCCCAATAAACTGAGGCAGAGAAAAGGTGTTGGTCCCAAATGACATCCCGATCCCTATACAGTGCATTCAGAAAGTATTCAGACCCCTTGGCTTTTTCCACATTGTCTTCTGATACAGCTTTATTCTACAATGAATTCAAAAACTGTTTCCTTCTAGACAATCTACACACAATACCCCATAATGACAAAGCGAAAACAGGTTTTTTTAGAATTTTTTTGCTCATGTAAAATAAATAAATAACAGAAATACCTTATTTACATAAGTATTCAGACTCTTTGCTGTGAGACTCGAAATTGAGCTCAGGTGCATCCTGTTTCCATTGATCATCCTTGAGCTGTTTCTACAACTTGATTGGAGTCCGCCTGTGTTAAATTCAATTGATTGGACATGATTTGGAAAGGCACACACCTGTCTATATAAGGTCCCACAGTCGACAGTGCATGTCAGAGTAAAAACCAAGCCATGAGGTTGAAGGAATTGTCAGTAGAGCTCCGAGACAGGATTGTGTCGAGGCACAGATCTGGGGAAGGTTATAAAAAAATGTCTGCAGCATCAAAGGTCCCCAAGAGCACAGTGGCCTCCATTCTTCAATGGAAGAAGTTTGGAACCACCAAGACTCCTCCTGTAGCTGGCCGCCCGGCCAAACTGAGCAAATGGGGGAGAAGGACATTGGTCAGGGAGGTGACCAAGAACCCTATGGTCACTCTGACAGAGCTTCAGAGTTCCTCTGTGGAGATGGAAGAACCTTCCAGAAGGACAACTATTTCTCTCGCCCACACAAACCTAGCCACCGGCCATGTCTCTCAGCCACACAAACCTAGCCCCAGGCCATGTCTCTCATCCACACAAACCTAGCCCCTGATCATGTCTCTCATCCACACAAACATAGCCATGTCTCTCATCCACACAAACCTAGCCATGTCTCTCATCCACACAAACCTAGCCCCTGGTCATGTCTCTCATCCACACAAACCTAGCACTCCGAACATGTCTCTCATCCACACAACCCTAGCCCACGATCATGTCTCTGTATGTGTCACAAATTACACTCTATTATTCCATATACAGTGTACCCATAGACATGATCGGGGGCTAGGTTTGTGTGGATTAGAGACATCGCTAGGTTTGTGTGGATGAGAGACATGACCAGGGGCTAGGTTTGTGTGGATGAGAGACATGATCAGGGGCTAGGTTTGTGTGGATGAGAGACATGGCTAGGTTTGTGTGGATGAGAGACATAGCTAGGTTTGTGTGGATGAGAGACATGAGCAGGGGCTAGGTTTGTGTGGATGAGAGACATGGTCGGTGGCTAGGTTTGTGTGGATGAGAGACATGGCTAGGTTTGTGTGGATGAGAGACATGGCTAGGTTTGTGTGGATGAGAGACATGGTCGGTGGCTAGGTTTGTGTGGATGAGAGACATGGCTAGGTTTGTGTGGATGAGAGACATAGCCAGTGGCTAGATTTGTGTGGATGAGAGACATGACCAGGGACTAGGTTTGTGTGGATGAGAGACATGGCTAGGTTTGTGTGGATGAGAGACATGGCTAGGTTTGTGTGGATGAGAGACATGGTCGGGGGCTAGGTTTGTGTGGGTGAGAGATATGGTCGGGGGCTAGGTTTGTGTGGGTGAGAGACATCGTCGGGGACTAGGTTTGTGTGGGTGAGAGACATGGTCGGGGGCTAGGTTTGTGTGGGTGAGAGATATGGTCGGGGGCTAGGTTTGTGTGGTTGAGAGACATCGTCGGGGACTAGGTTTGTGTGGGTGAGAGACATGGTCGGGGGCTAGGTTTGTGTGGTTGAGAGACATGGTCGGGGGCTAGGTTTGTGTGGGTGAGAGACATGGCTAGGTTTGTGTGGGTGAGAGACATGGCTAGGTTTGTGTGGGTGAGAGACATGGCTAGGTTTGTGTGGGTGAGAGACATGGCTAGGTTTGTGTGGGTGAGAGAGGAGAAGAGAAAAGAAGCATCAGCACAAGGATTGTGTGTAATTGATTTAGTAAGTCTGAGAGGCCTCAGATTGCAACCCAAATTGAATTGAATTGCTTCTCTGCTCCACTTTGCTCTTCTCTGATGCTCTGACTGTACACCTACAGGCAGAGAGAGAGAGAGAGATAAAGAGAGGGAGGGAGGGAGAAGGATAGAGAGAGAGAGGTAGGGAGGGATGGAGAGCGAGAGACATTCAGTGCCAAGACAGCGAGAGAAGAGAGAGAGAGCCGACATAGCTTCCTGTTTGAAGGAACCTGCACTCTGAGCACCCCAACCCTAAGATGAGAGCAGGGAAAATGCAGTTGTTGAGACTGGATTGGTCTGTTTGTGTCACTGCCTTGCTGTCTGTGTCCTCTCCTCTCCCAGTGAGAGAGACAGCACTGCACGAATACAGTGCAGTCATAGAGGTTTTAAACCAAGAGATGTTTCAGGGATTTATCTATTGGAGCAGCTTAGGAGTATTGTCCGCACATCCAGTTGGTGTTTCTATTGGAGCGGTGTATATTCAGTTTCTTTGGCACTGAGGGTGAGACAGATAACAAATGGAATGAGGGAGGTGCTTTGTGAGGTCATCAGTTCAGGTGGTTAGCTCTGAAGGTAGGTTGTTTTGTATGTCAGTTAAACATCTTGTTAGTTGAGGATCTTGTTAGTTAAGCGTCTTTGTTGAATTTGTTTCCTGTATGTGGTTTGTTTTGTGGCATCATGAATAATAATCACAGTAGTATCCTACCTAGCAGCTAACTTGAATCCTGCAGGATGTTTTCTCTCTGTGTTTCTCAGCCAGTAGAGCAGAGCCTTGGAGTTCTGTCCTGTGTAACGGTGTAAAATGACCTAAAGGAAACAGGGATTTTAAGAAATGCGACTCCAGATCACCACTTGACAGTAACATTGCCTTGTCTCTGTTGTGTTGCCGCCTTCTGCAAGAGAGATGGAGCAAAAACAGTTCTGACAAAATGTCACCAACACCCTGAAGGGTAAAAGCTTGTATTTTTCTTATTTGTCAATTTTGTCTACATGTCCTTTTTACTCCTTGGAAAGATCAAACCCCAAGACGAGTCATTAATTGTTACTATGGAGGTGGTAGGTTTTTGTATCTACACTCCTCTCAGTCCAGATTGAGTGGCCACCTACCCCCATTACCTCTTTCGAACTAAACCCCATGCTCTCCGGCCCTAAACCCCCCAGCTCTCTGGCCCCAAACCCCCATGCTCTCTGACCCCAAACCCCCATGCTCTCTGGCCCCAACCCCCCATGCTCTCTGACCCCAAACCCCCATGTTCTCTGGCCCCAAACCCCCATGCCCTCTGCTGGACCCCAACCCCCATGCTCTCTGGCCCCAACCCCCATGTTCTCTGGCCCCAACCCCCATGCTCTCTGACCCCAACCCCCATGTTCTCTGGCCCCAACCCCCATGCTCTCTGGCCCCAACCCCCATGTTCTCTGGCCCCAACCCCCATGCTCTCTGGCCCCAACCCCCATGTTCTCTGACCCCAAACCCCCATGTTCTCTGCTGGACCCCAAACCCCATGCTCTCTGGCCCTATGGCCCTCTGCTGGCCCCAATCATTTGGTGTAATATTTTGGGGTAGATTGGTTAGAGTATAATTAGGCCAATCATCGTGTGTGTGTGTGTGTGTGTGTGTGTGCGTGTGTGTGTGTGTGTGTGTGTGTGTGTGTGTGTGTGTGTGTGTGTGTGTGTGTGTGTGTGTGTGTGTGTGTGTGTGTGTGTGTGTGTGTGTGTGTGTGTGTGTGTGTGTGTGTGTGTGTGTGTGTGTGCCGAGGCACACTGGGTTACCATGGGATTCATTACCTCCTGAGAAGATGGAGGGAGGTAGAGAAAGGAAAGAGTTAGAGGAGAAAGAAGACAGAGAGGGAGGGAGGGAGAGAGGGAGCGAGGGAAAGAGGGAGAGGAAGGAGGTGAGAGGAGGAGAGGAGACGAGAAAAGAGAGAGAGAGCAGAGGGGAGAATAGAGGAGACGAGAAAAGAGGGAGGGAAGGAAGGCGAAAAGGGAGAGGAAAGGAGAGAAGGACGGAGAGAGGGCAAGGGAGGGAGGGAAGGAGAGGAGGGAGGGAGGGAGAGGAGAGAGGGAGGGAGAGCATGGAGAGGAGGGAGATGAGGAGAGAGAGACAGAGGGAGGGATTGAGAGGGGGAGGAGAGGAGGGAGGGAGATGAGAGAGGGAGGGATGGAGAGGAGAGAGTGAGGGATGGAGAGGAGAGAGGGTGAGGAGAAAGGGGAGGGAGGGAGGGAGATAGGGAGAGGAGGGAGGGAGGCAGGGAGCGAGGGAGAGGAGGGAGATAAGGGAGGAGGAGTAGAGAGGGAAGTAGGGAGAGCGAGGGAGAGAAGAGAGGGAGGGAGAGGAGAGATGAGGAAGGGAGGGAGGGAGGGAGAGGAGAGGAGAGATTAGGGAGGAGGGAGAATAGAAGAGTGGAGGGGAGGGGGGGGAGGAGGGAAGGAGGAGAGAGGTAATGGGAGGAAGGTAGGAGAGATAGGGGTGTAGAAGGAGGGCATCACGGATGGATTTGGAAAGGAGGGATGGGGTAATGAAAGTATCAGAATGATTAGGATGTGTGCTTCTGTTGCTTGATCTGTCAAAAAACATTTGTGGCACCAGAGGAATTGGAATTCGATCTGGATGTAATCACTCTGCCCTCTGTGCCCTGTAAACACACAGCACTAAATCTGATCTGTGCCCAGTAAACACACAGCACTAAGTCTGATCTGTGCCATGTTAACACACAGCACTAAATCTGGTCTCAGGGCCTCTATTCAATCAGACACAGTAACCAGGTTTCCAAGTCCAAATCATCTTTCCTCCTGCACCACTAAAGGGCATTTTTGAATTGAAATAGGCCTATCCAATTGAAGTGTTACTATGAGAAAACGCATATTGTTTCTATTTGTACTGTATGCAGAAAGTTGTTTTCTGACTCATCCATAAAACGTTCAGTAGTTATCAGTTTCACCTGACCAGGGTTTTCAGTCTGATGTGATGAGATGCGTCTGTTCTGGGGTGAGACTCAGGGAGAGGTAGACAGAGAGAGAGACCATATTTTTCCATTTTTGTGGATGTTAAGATTGCTTTAGGCTGGAACTTATAGGTCAATGGAGCAGATAAGTCTGTCTGAACCCTTCGACACCGCAGAGAAAATTAGTTTGGATCAAAAAACACTTGGCTGTACAGGAAGTGTCAATGCTATTAATACTGTCTCATTTGGAATCAATCAAACGGCTGACGTTGACGGCACTGTTGGGTTCCCATCCTCCAGCCTTATGCATGACCTCTGGGTCCCATCCTCCAGCCTTATACATGACCTCTGGGTCCCATCCTCCAGCCTTATACATGACCTCTGGGTCCCATCCTCCAGCCTTATACATGACCTCTGGATCCCATCCTCCAGCCTTATACATGACCTCTGGGTCCCATCCTCCAGCCTTATACATGACCTCTGGGTCCCATCCTCCAGCCTTATACATGACCTCTGGGTCCCATCCTCCAGCCTTATGCATGACCTCTGGATCCCATCCTCCAGCCTTATGCATGACCTCTGGATCCCATCCTCCAGCCTTATGCATGACCTCTGGGTCCCATCCTCCAGCCTTATACATGACCTCTGGGTCCCATCCTCCAGCCTTATACATGACCTCTGGGTCCCATCCTCCAGCCTTATGCATGACCTCTGGATCCCATCCTCCAGCCTTATGCATGACCTCTGGATCCCATCCTCCAGCCTTATGCATGACCTCTGGGTCCCATCCTCCAGCCTTATACATGACCTCTGGGTCCCATCCTCCAGCCTTATACATGACCTCTGGGTCCCATCCTCCAGCCTTATGCATGACCTCTGGATCCCATCCTCCAGCCTTATGCATGACCTCTGGGTCCCATCCTCCAGCCTTATACATGACCTCTGGGTCCCATCCTCCAGCCTTATACATGACCTCTGGGTCCCATCCTCCAGCCTTATGCATGACCTCTGGATCCCATCCTCCAGCCTTATGCATGACCTCTGGATCCCATCCTCCAGCCTTATGCATGACCTCTGGGTCCCATCCTCCAGCCTTATACATGACCTCTGGGTCCCATCGTCCAGCCTTATACATGACCTCTGGGTCCCATCCTCCAGCCTTATGCATGACCTATGGATCCCATCCTCCAGCCTTATGCATGACCTCTGTCATGTTTATGATATGTCTATGTCACGTTTATGTCACTCCAATGTCACTACACTTGCATGGTTTCATTTACGAGTTAACAGGGGGTGCTGGGGTTTCCCATAACAAATTAGGTTTAGGGGTTAGGGGTTAAGGGTTAGGGGTTAGGGTACCCCCATTATACACAACAGAATCATGCAGGGCACTACCACACACCTTACATCAATATTCAATATGTTCTTTACAGATGATCTAATAATACTATACACCCCACAAGAATAGTAAACAAACAAAGGGTTTTCGGGTTAAGGTTAGGGTTAGGGTTAGGGTTAGGGAAAATATGATTTTGAATGGGACTAAATTGCCTGTCCCCGCAAGGTTACACACGTGCACTTCACAGTTATACTAGAGTTATAGGGATGAACTATAATAATGGGGGAATATAGGGGTTATGCTATAGAGACAGCCATAGGCTCCACCAAACTCAAATATGTCCATCAACTTAGGTTGCCTCCAAAAATGCCACTATACAGGAAATAGGGATGCCATCTAGGATGCAGTGTGAGATTCAGTGAGGATGCTTGGGTAGACAGTGAAAAAAATGTTTCAACAATTCTTGGAAGAGTATCCCTTGAACAAATTTACAAATGAGCTCAACTACAATATAGCCTGCAGGAGGATTGCTGACTGTTCATCCCTAAATGGAATTGAGGGTAAGAGCAGGAAGGCCTGAGGTTGTGACATGAGCCAGATAACCGCCAACTCCCTCTCTCCATTTTTGACTTTTTCACCCTGTGTTGTCTGACCATGGAAATGATTGTATAGAAAAGCTTTTTGCCTTCTGGCTTTAAAATCCTCTTCCTGCCTCACAGTCTAGCTGACACCACGGTAGTTGCTGAGTGGACAGAGGAGAGTGGTAGTCCTCATTCTGAGCAGAGCAGGTCAGAGGCTGTAGGAGAGAATGGAGATATACAGCACTAAAAAATCTATCTCCTGTAACTTCTGTTGGACCAATGAGAGAAGAGATAGACTCTCAGCAGTAGCGGCACATACAGAGTTAGACGATTTTATTTAAAACATGCTGTTGTATGTGCCAATTATACTTCAAACAGGCTCTTGGAGGTGCCAATTATACTTCAAACAGGCTCTTGGAGGTGCCAATTATACTTCAAACAGGCTCTTGGAGGTGCCAATTATACTTCAAACAGGCTCTTGGAGGTGCCAATTATACTTCAAACAGGCTCTTGGAGGTGCCAATTATACTTCAAACAGGCTCTTGGAGGTGCCAATTATACTTCAAACAGGCTCTTGGAGGTGCCAATTATACTTCAAACAGGCTCTTGGAGGTGCCAATTATACTTCAAACAGGCTCTTGGAGGTGCCAATTATACTTCAAACAGGCTCTTGGAGGTGCCAATTATACTTCAAACAGGCTCTTGGAGGTGCCAATTATACTTCAAACAGGCTCTTGGAGGTGCCAATTATACTTCAAACAGGCTCTTGGAGGTGCCAATTATACTTCAAACAGGCTCTTAGAGGTGCCAATTATACTTCAAACAGGCTCTTGGAGGTGCCAATTATACTTCAAACAGGCTCTTGGAGGTGCCAATTATACTTCAAACAGGCTCTTGGAGGTGCCAATTATACTTCAAACAGGCTCTTGGAGGTGCCAATTATATTTCAAACAGGCTCTTGGAGGTGCCAATTATATTTCAAACAGGCTCTTGGAGGTGCCAATTATATTTCAAACAGGCTCTTGGAGGTGCCAATTATATTTCAAACAGGCTCTTGGAGGTGCCATTTATACTTCAAGCAGGCTCTTGGAGGTGCCACTTATACTTCAAACCGGCTCTTGGAGGTACCACTTATACTTCAAATAGGCTCTTGGAGGTGCCAATTATACTTCTGACAACTCCAGGGCCTCATTATCAAACCCTGCAAAGGGAAGAATTTTATAACCCACTGACGTGATCCACCTTAATTTACATAAAGACACCCATAGACTATGGTCACCAGCTAAATAAACAGGTAACTTTTTCTGGAGATTTTCCTGATATTTTGTTGTTGGACTCAGGGCTCTAAAGATATTCTCTGGGATTTACCTGGTTAAATACGGGATGAATACAATTTGAAGTGATGTTTATGACACATTCGTATAGTGTCATAAGGATGTGCAGAGGATCTTACGATATGAATGAACTGGTGTTTTTAAACATCACATTTTCCAAATGAGTGTCTGGGATGTTTGACTGAGTCCTTCGTTTTTCCCGACATATCTGGTTTCAGAGGCAGACATTTTGGTGAATATTATCTATGAGTTGTGTATGTTTTATTTTTTATTATTTAAGTAGGCAGAGGACAAAGTGGACATAGAGTTTTGCAAGGTTGTGCTTAATGGCAAGCTATCCAGCCACAGATATTTTTCAATGGGATACTGCTTAGGCAGCATACTCATAAGCTGTTTTCTAAATGGCAAACTCTATACCGTACATAGTGCACTACTTTCGACCAGGGCCCATACGTAGTGCACTATATAGGGAATAGGATATCATTTGATACACAGCCATAGTAGTCTGAGAGAGCATTTCTCTCACACATTTGATATGCTGCAGCAGAGAGCCACATAGAGAAATCACTATGTACTATACATGTAATATATTTTAGATCACATCCTATCACTGCATTCCACATGAATCAGATAAACCACACATATCCAATGACACAGTGATCAGTGAGGAATACATAAAAGTAAGAACGGTAGAGATGATTAGGCAAAGAATAGTACTTTATTGATTTAATCCGACGCTCTTCAGAGTTCCCTGGCAGGTTATTTAACGGTTGTTTTGATCATGTGGTATCAGATATCAATACCAAACAGACAGTCCTCCTGCTTCATCGTAACATAGAATATTGAATGTTTCAATAGTTACATTAACCGTCTTTATTCAATGTGCCTAACGCAACATAATGAACTTGGTGTGTTTGATTGAGGCAACGTGATAAAGAGGAATACTTTGAACATGGATGTTATAGCAATATTATATTCATATGTGATCAGAAATCATACGGTAGCCGAGAGAGAGAGAGAGAGAGAGAGAGGGAGAGGGAGAGGGAGAGGGAGAGAGAGAGAGAGAGAGAGAGAGAGAGAGAGAGAGAGAGAGAGGAGAGAGAGAGAGAGAGAGAGGGAGAGGAGAGGGAGAGAGGAGGGAGAGGGAGAGGGAGAGGAGAGAGAGAGAGAGAGAGAGGGAGAGAGAGAGAGAGAGAGAGAGGGAGAGAGAGAGGGGGAGAGAGAGAGAGAGAGAGAGAGAGAGAGAGAGAGAGAGAGAGAGAGAGAGAGAGAGAGAGAGAGAGAGAGAGAGAGAGAGAGAAAGAGAAGAGAGAGAGAGAGAGAGAGAGAGAGAGAGGGAGAGGGAGAGGGATGAACAACTATGAAAAAACAACCAACAATAACGGGTCATAACTTCTGCAGCTCCTGCAGCTCTGTCGCATGCTGGGTCTGTACATAGTCAATGGTAGGCTTCAAGGAGACTCTTACGGTAGGTACAACTATAGCTCATCTCTTGGCAGTAGTACTGTAGACTCCTTTGTCACTGACCTCAACACAGAGTCTCTCAGAGGGTTCACAGTCAGATCACAGCAAAATCAGAGCCTACCGGAACAGAGCAATACTCAAATCAAATCAAATTTTATTTGTCACATACACATGGTTAGCAGATGTTAATGCGAGTGTAGCGAAATGCTTGTGCTTCTAGTTTCGACCATGCAGTAATATCTAACAAGTAATCTAACATAACAATTTCACAACAACTACCTCATACACACAAGTGTAAAGGAATGAATAAGAATATGTACATAAAAATATATGAATGAGCGATGGCCGAACGGCATAGTCAAGATGCAGTAGATGGTATAGAGTACAGTATATACATATGAGATGAGTAATGTAGGGTATGTAAACTATTTATAAAGTGGCATTTTTTAAAGTGGCTAGTGATACATTTATTACATCCAATTTTTCATTATTAAGGACAACAAAGTCAAGGAGTGGCCATCACAAGCCCTGACCTCAATCCTGTAGAAAATTTGTGGTCAGAACTGAAAAAACGTATGTGAGCAAGGAGGCCTACAAACCTGACTTGGTTACACCAGCTCTGTCAGGAGGAATGGGCCCATATTCACCCAACTTATTGAGGTAAGCTTGTGGAAGGCTACCCGAAACATTTGACCCAAGTTAAACATTTTAAAGGCAATGCTACCAAGTACTAATTGAGTTTATGTAAACGTTTGACCCACTGGGTATGTGATGAAAGAAATTAAAGCTGAAATAAATAATTCTCTCTACTATTATTTTGATTTCACATTCTTAAAATAAAGCGGCGATCCTAACTGGCCTAAAACAGGGAATATGTATTTGGATTAAATGTCAAGGATTGTGAAAAACTGAGTTTAAATGTATTTGGCAAAGGTGTATGTAAACTTCCGACTTCAACTGTATATGCTTCCGACTTCAACTGTACATATCCACTGTTTAGCTGGAATGGAATGTTGGTATCCTGTATATTTGACTGTGATATGTGGTTGTCTCACATAGCTATCTTAAGTCTCTCTGGATAAGAGCATCTGCTAAATGACATTTTCAATGTAAATGTTTTAAATACAGATATCATATAACTGCGTTCAATTATTTTGTTCACAGTTTTTTTATATTGATGTCACAAGTGTATAATTTGTACAGTTCATTATTAAAAGTGTAGTTATTTATTCCTTGTGATGGTGTAACACCCATCGCTACTCCTTATTTCTATGAGAGAGAGACAGATATTTAGCATTGGTTGATTATTTGTCTCTTTGAAATTAAATGGTTTTAAACAAATACATATTTGTCATTGAACAACCCCATGCCATGATTAGATAGTGATAATAAAAGTACATTTAACAACATTTCTGAAAATTGATATATATATATATATTTATATATATATATATGTTTTGGCCACTTTATCTGCACACAATTAAACTGGCTCTATGGATCAGATGGATCAAATGTTCCCAACTCAATCAGATTAACCTCCAACACCTACCTAGGGTGGCTCTCAGTAACATTAACACCCACCCAGACTGGCTCAATAACTTTAACCCCCAACCCCCACCCAGACTGGCTCAATAACATTAACCCCCAACCCCCACCCAGACTGGCTCAATAACTTTAACCCCCAACCCCCACCCAGAGATGCTCAATAACATTAACCCCCAACCCCCACCCAGACTGGCTCAATAACATTAACCCCCAACCCCCACCCAGACTGGCTCAATAACTTTAACCCCCAACCCCCACCCAGAGATGCTCAATAACATTAACCCCCAACCCCCACCCAGAGATGCTCAATAACATTAACCCCCAACCCCCACCCAGACTGGGCTGAATAACATTAACCCCCAACCCCCACCCAGACTGGCTCAATAACTTTAACCCCCAACCCCCACCCAGAGATGCTCAATAACATTAACCCCCAACCCCCACCCAGACTGGCTGAATAACATTAACCCCCAACCCCCACCCAGAGTGGCTCAATAACATGAACCCCCACCCAGAGTGGCTCAATAACATTAACCCCCACCCCCCACCCAGAGTGGCTCAATAACATTAACCCCCACCCAGATTGGCTCAATAACATGAACCCCCACCCAGACTGGCTCAATAACATGAACCCCCACCCAGACTGGCTCAATAACATGAACCCCCACCCAGAGTGGCTCAATAACATTTACCCCCACCCCCCACCCAGAGTGGCTCAATAACATTAACCCCCACCCAGATTGGCTCAATAACATGAACCCCCACCCAGACTGGCTCAATAACATTAACCCCCACCCCCCACCCAGAGTGGCTCAATAACATTAACCCCCACCCAGATTGGCTCAATAACATGAACCCCCACCCAGATTGGCTCAATAACATTAACCCCCACACAGACTGGCTCAATAACATTAACCCCCACCCCCCACCCAGAGTGGCTCAATAACATTAACCCCCACCCAGAGTGGCTCAATAACATGAACCCCCACCCAGAGTGGCTCAATAACATGAACCCCCACCCAGACTGGCTCAATAACATTAACCCCCACCCAGACTGGCTCAATAACATTAACCCCCACCCAGAGTGGCTCAGTAACATGAACCCCCACCCAGAGTGGCTCAATAACATGAACCCCCACCCAGAGTGGCTCAATAATATGAATTAACACAGTGACAGGTGGAAATGTCAAAGTTCCGAACATTCCATTTAGACAGACAGGGAAACGGTGACGGAGGGAGCTCATTGGTTTAATGAAAGACAGAAGAGAGCCAGGTGGATGCGACGAGGTATGTGTGTGTGTGTGTGTGTGTGTGTGTGTGTGTGTGTGTGTGTGTGTGTGTGTGTGTGTGTTGTGTGTTGTGTGCATGTATGGTGTGGGTTTGACACGGATGGCTTAGTTCTCTCTAATGATAATTACAATGACAACGTTCTAACTGTAGTCATGTCAGTTGCAGACACACTTCCCCTTACATCCCATTAATGGATGACTTTGTATTAAACCCCCCCCACGGATGTAAGGATGGGATGGGTATTGTTATACTGTGCTGCTTGTGAGTTATTTATTGACTGTGATACTCTATAACAGGACATCAACGGCAGGTCTGATGCAGTAGTAAATAGTAAATATTGAAATTCTGATGAGCCTGCTTTTCTTGTGTCCCAGATGGCGACCTACAGTACTGTATCACCTATCTAGTGCACTACAACATAGGGTGTGATTTGGGATTCCCTAGTCTCCACAGTTGGAGAAGTGCCACATGGATTTAGAAGAGAGGAAGAAAAAAAAAATGCTAATGAATTCGAAAAGTTGAAAATATATTTCCGTAACTGGGGACATCACTTCCTGTCCGTGTCCTCTCCAGCAGGATGGAAGATATTCAGAGAGGGAGGGCTGAAAAGCATTTTATTGGCACAATTCCAAAATAGTATACAGTTTGTATATGTATGTATGGTTTTAGTTGGACAGTAATGACTGTGGTTCTTCTGGTGTGACTCCTATTGTGGCTGTGTGCTGTGGTAGGCTACGGTTGCTCACCCTGCCTTCACCCCCCCTGGTTTCCCGGGGCCTGCACTCCAGATTTACCGGGTCACAATGGGTGGCGGCACAACACTCTGCAGTGCTAGCTGTCAGCCCCATTATCACTGAGGTAAACAAACTAGGACCAAGCACACAATCTTCCTTGGAACCACAGCCTACTGCAATCTTCATTATACTCTGCTCTCTGATTTCTCAGAACTGGCTGTTTTTTCCCCCCCTTAAGTGGTGCACAAGGTTTTCAATGGACTCTTCTGCCTTCATGCAGTGTCCTCAGTGTCCTGGGAGATAGCTGGAGATTTACTCTGTGTGTTCATTTACAGGACTGTACTTTGGCAGTGAAAACACAAGGCCATCGGGATATGTTGGTTTGTTGGAGGGTGGTGCAGTATCTGACTGTAAATAACTTTATAAATAATGTTACAAATTGGAGGATTTATATGGAGACATTTTGATGAAGCAATGTGTTTTAAAGAGAGGGACGTTGTAATCTAGGCTATACACTAAACATCTTAAAAGTCGTTGTATGTGTTTGAGTTGAGTGGGATTGTTGGCATATTATTTCAATACATACACAGCCAAAACAGTACACAGTGCAAACAGTCCAAACATGTATTGTATCTTCTATATCTTGGTGGCTATGAGCTCTCTTTCTACCTCCTATGAACTCTTATGACATCCTTATGAACTCTTATGACCTCCTTATGAACTCTTATGACCTCACTGCCCTTCATGAATATTAAATCAGATTAATCTCTTCTATTTCAGGGATCTATTAGACAGAGACACATTCTCCAAATCTGATCCATGTAAGTACTTCACAGTTATCATCTTACATTTATCACAATCACAATTTCTTTCAATTACAGAATAATTACTGGCTTCTATTATATGGCTAGTAGGTGTAAAGAATAAAGATCATTCTCCTCAAAAGAAATGTGAAATAATGCAAGAAATTATCCAAAATTCCTCCACTTAGAAAACCTCAATTTCTTTGTCTTTCTTCCTCTGCACTTTCATCGACTGTATCTATCTTGGGCTTAGCTGGGATTTAGTTGACTCCGCTGTTTCAAAGTCTTCCCTCAATAACTGCATCTTATTTGCACAGTAATGGGACAGGTCTTCCTCACAGCTAGTGTTACAGAAAGATACAGTACCTTAAAGGGATAGTTTGGGATTTTGGCAATGACGCAGATACATGAATATGGTATTTACGAGTTCATATGACTCTGGGGAAGTAAATAAAGGACTTCCCCGAACCATCCCTTTAATCTAATGCAGCTACAGTACGGTTTAAACACAGCCCTGACTGAATACAAAATGGGCGTCTTTGAGATGTAGCTGCCTCAGCGTAGAGGAGAGCAGAGGAGTGGAGAGGAAGAGAGGAGATCTATGATCACAGTCTCCAGGGGGACTTTCTGTATAGAGGTCTTGGATGTGTTCCTGGTCAAAAGTATTTCACTGTAAAAGGGGTATAAAACCATTTGGGCTAGAAACGGATGAAGAATGGAGGAGACTTTAACATATATAATAGTGTCAGAGTTCAATCATTTTGTGTGTCTCCTTCCTTCTAATAGACCAGGGTATAATACTTCACACTCTATACCTCCAGTCATCTTCCTTCTAATAGACCAGGGTACAATACTTCACACTCTATACCTCCAGTCATCTTTCTTCTAATAGACCAGGGTACAATACTTCACACTCTATACCTCCAGTCATCTTTCTTCTAATAGACCAGGGTACAATACTTCACACTCTATACCTCCAGTTATCTTCCTTCTATTAGACCAGGGTACAATACTTCACACTCTATACCTCCAGTCCTCGTTCTTCTAATAGACCAGGGTGCAATACTTCACACTCTATACCTCCAGTCATCTACCTTCTGATAGACCAGGGTACAATACGTCACACTCTATACCTCCAGTCCTCGTTCTTCTAATAGACCAGGGTGCAATACTTCACACTCTATACCTCCAGTCATCTACCTTCTGATAGACCAGGGTACAATACTTCACACTCTATCCACCCAGTGCCCTTTACATTCTCCCAAAGATGAGAAGGACCTGGGGTTATATCTGACAGGTCACACGCCCTGTCCCAGCATGCTCTGCTTCTTCTTAAATCCACTGTTTACATGAGGAAAGCAAAGAGGGATATTAAAGGGAATCCTACTGTTTAGAAATCATATTTGAAATTATGCATTCACCGTTGCTCTGTTGGGGACTTTGTTAATCGTTAGTGTATCTCTCACTTGCAGGGATTAATACCTAGATCTGATAATGTGATAATGGGAAGACAGCGGTCATGGTGGTGCCTTATCAACATTTTTAATGATGAGTGTGATGATAGAAAGAGCATTTGTTTTATGAAATGAAGAAATGTCACGGTTTTTCAAAGCGATTGGTAATCTGTTTGTCTCTTCCCCTTTATCTTGTTATTTTCATTTTTTCTCTCCTTCTCTATCTCTCCTTTCTCTCTCCTTTCTCTTTCTCTCCCTCTCCCTCTCTTCCTCTCTCTCTCTCTCTCTCCCTGTACCTCTACCTATCTTTCCAGTGGTGGTGTT